>NC_085846.1:78721705-78864205 GCF_035594765.1 Anolis carolinensis
GTCAGTCAGTTCTGCATCTGTTTAGTTTCAACAATATATTGAAATACATTGAAATGTACAGCATTGGGTGCTCCAGTACTATTCTCTGGGCCTAATGAATATTCTCAGGGGGTCTACCCCGACCCATCCTGGAACCTAAATGGCATCACATCTCAAAATTTGCTTTAATGTGATAAAACTCCAGGTCCATTAAAGCATTTCATAGTATTATTGTGTGCCTTCCAGTAGTTTCTCACCAATGGTGATTGTAAGACAAATCTGTCACAGGATTTCCTTGGCAAGATTTGTTCATAAGAGGTTAGCCAGTCTTTCTCTTAGGCTGAGAGAGTGTAACCCAAGGCCACCCAATGGGTTTTCATGGCAGACCGGGGATTCAAACCATTTTCCAGAGTCGTATTCTACTCCTGAAATCTACTTTTACAGAAATGTAATAGTTTGAATAAAGATCACATAGTTGTTACATTTAATATAAGAGCTCAAGTTGTCATTTCATTTACTAGTCTGAGGAGTCAGACTGAGTTGCTTTGCTTTATGAACTCTTCAGTTTCAGTGGAATTAAACACTTTTTGGTTAAATGTACATTATTCTCTGTTGCCAATTTCATTATTTAGTATGCTTCAGTGAAGAAAGAAAATAGGCTCACAAATTTGTCATCATGTGTTAATTATATATTTTCTGGATAGACCAGAACATGGGAAATTTGAACACAATGAATGGACTTGATTACAGTACTTCCCAAGACAGCCAGAGTAGTGTACTGTTTTGAATGTTGGACTACAGCTCTGGACCCCGGGGTTCAAATTCCAGCTCAGATATGGATGGCCTGGTGCAAATCACACTCTCTTGGCCTCAGAAGAAGGTGAAGGCAAACCTGAACAAATCTTGCTAAGAAAACACTGTTCACTTTAACTGTTCACCATATGTTGAAAATGACTTGAAGGTACATAGCATCTCCAGTCCAAAGAGATTGGCATAAAACAGTGTTTCTCAAACACTGTTCCTCCAGGTGTTTTGGACTTCAGCTCCCACAATTCCTAACAGCTAGTAAACTGGCCTGGGATTTCTAGGAGCTGAAGTCTAAAACACCTGGAAGAGCCGAGTTTGAGAAACTCTGGTATAAGGGTTCCTATCTATGTTAGAAGTGCTTTTAAAAATTATTCCTAATTGTTGACAGAGGTCCTACCATTCTATTGCATAGAATGTGTCTGCTGAGTTTTATCACCATGCTTCTGACACTGCCAGAAGATGTAAATTAGGTGACATAAATAGTAATGTCCTATACCTGTCAGCACCTACTTAAAGCTAGTTATTCAGTGTTCCTGAGAACTTATTTCATGAGTTGCATTTGACTTTGTAGTTAGAGGAATTGTTAGCAATTCATTGTGTTCTACTGGAAGTATCTGGGAAGAAGGAACCTGACCGGGCAAAACTAGTATTAATGGTTCGCTGAGGTCAAATACAAATATAGCTAAGAAATTCTATGGTCAGCTTTTATAGTCAGCTGTACATTAGGCCATTGGTGCCTGGAAATTCAGTCAACTGTTTAGTGGGTATTCAAATTCTGCAGTAATTAGGCAAGCAATAATTAATGAGTATGAAGGAAGAGGTGACCATAGGGTAGCTAGTAATTTCCTTCCACGGTTGAAATATATCGGTCAATGTTAGAACTATCAGAAGCAGCTTACATGGCACACTGAAAATCTGTTTTCTGAACAGAATCAGTAGGAAACTTCTATTGTTGACAGAATTGTTTGACCAAAAGCCTTCCCACTCACTTGCACGTACCCAAATATGTGTGTTCATGCTGTTAGGTAACCAAACCAAAATAATTAACCATAATAATAATAACAACAACAACAACTTTATTCTTGTACCCCGCCTCCGTCTCCCCAAAGGGACTCAGACAACTTACGTAAGAAAAACAATCCATACATTTAAAACACAATATAATAACATAGTTCTAAAACAACGTAACATGACAATTATTAAAACCAAGACATCAATTGCTATGTACAGAGGGTGATTAGTGCAAACTCTGAGTAAAGTTGATTTTATTTAAGTCAACCAAGTTGACCCCTTGCCATAAACTCTGTTTAATACAAACAAGAGCATCCCAAATTTGGGTGTTTTGAATTATGTTCACTGAAAATGGAAGGTAGAGCTTGCATTCTCATTTACACAAGAGAAAGGAGAGAAAAATTTCACAGAATGATCTCTTAGGGAGCCTCCGGTGGCTCAGTGTGTTAAAGCGCTGAGCTGCTGAACTTGCAGACCGAAAGGTCCCAGGTTCAAACCCCGGGAGCAGTGGGAGCGGCCGCTGTTAGCTCCAGCTTCTGCCAACCTAGCAGTTCAAAAACATGCCAATGTGAGTAGATGAATAGGTACCATTCCGGTGGGAAGGTAATGGCGTTCCAGGCAGTCATGCTGGGCACATGACCTTGGAGGT
Organism: Anolis carolinensis; assembly: GCF_035594765.1. Taxonomy (NCBI): domain Eukaryota; kingdom Metazoa; phylum Chordata; class Lepidosauria; order Squamata; family Anolidae; genus Anolis; species Anolis carolinensis. The sequence goes on from NC_085846.1 coordinate 78,724,152, forward strand.
GTCTACGGACAACGCCGGCTCTTCGGCTTAGAAATGGCGATGAGCACCAACCCCCAGAGTCGGACACAACTGGACTTAACTTCAGGGGAAACCTTTACCTTTACCGTATGATCTCTTAGTCATTCCTTGGCTTTGGAGTCCAACGTACTATGCTACATTAATCTAAAGGAGAAATCTGCTCCTTCCTCAGATAAGTCCTCCTACAACAAAACCAGGAGTCTACATGAACCAGGTCATAATGCTGGTTTTCTGGCAGAAGTTCCAGTTATGCAATGGAGACTGGAGAGAATCATATAATGCCTTCATTTTATTAGATGTTATATCCAGATTTCTTTTTTCAGCAGCTGCAATGCTTTCTTCTTTCTCCCCATGTTACCTAAATTCTGTACAGAATTACCTATCAGAAATAATAGTAATGTAAAGTTTTATTCATAAACAACTTCTTCCATTTTGTATTTGGGCGAGTTTTTAAGTAGTTTGGGGGATTATGTGGGAAGAGTGCTTTGAAAAAAAATCCATGAAACCCAGTGCCCCTTGCATATTCATGCATACTGAATCCACACAAGCTTTCTTGTAATTTAAGCTGAGTATGTTCAAGAATAAGTTGCTGGTGTTTTCTGCTGGTTTTTGCTGTAACATACATAGTAGGAATGCTAAGATCAATCTCACAATAAAATCAATAGTTTGCGGGAAAGGCGGATAGCCCCTCTCTTGAGCGTTATCTCTTTGTAACTCGCTGAAATATTGTCAGCACACAGTGCTTCCACTGTTTTAGTATTCTGTTCCATGATCAAGTATTAGCAAATAACTTTCTACAAACATAAAATATATATGATCAAGATAGGTCATTACAAGTTAGAACCTCTCTACAAGTACTTCTCCTCAAATCTAACAGAAAAGGGGAGATGCATATTTTCAACCATCTTCTGTAAAACCCAGTAACCCATTTTATGACCAATATTGTAAATTCTAATTTACCATTTCAAGCCTGATTTTATTAACGAAATTGGCAGGTGTTTCTTCTTGTTTGGATTTTTAAGTACCTTTCTGTCCAATATATTTTTCTGCAAGTAGTTGTAGATTGTATTATGATGGTATTAGAAAGAACAGACTTAGAAAGAGGAAAGAAAAAAAATGGTTTCTTTTTAATATATATATATATTAAAAACCCATTGTTAACCTTTTTGTCTTTTTTACATGCGAATATAATTTGCACAAGAATGCCTATTATATTTTTGATTAGGGGCTTGTGTCTGTCACTACTGAATTCAAGAAATTACAAGAGAACCATAGTTGAGAGGAGGAAAATGAGAGGTAAAAGAGGATGAGATAAGAAAATAAGGTTAGTGGTAACACTTAAAAGAGTATTTTGTAGTACAGTACAATGTGAATAATACCTAGCTAAATTCCCATATTAAGGAGAGAGCAAACAATTTAATATACAGATTATGGCGAGAACAATGAATTTAATATACATATTTATTTTGTCATAAAATCAAAGAGTTGGAAGAGACTATAAGGGCTATCCAAACCAACATTCATGTATTCCTGTTACCATAAAGGATGGGTGCTTGTGTGAAACAGGGTGATTTAAATTGAAAAGTGCTTTGTTATGAAGCAACCTGAAGAGTTCGTATTGTAGTTTTAGCCTCAGCTATATCTTTATTTTTATCATTTAAAAAGAATATTAATTTAGAATCTAGTGAAACGCTTGGTTTTGTTTTATATCAGCCTCTCTGTGCACAATACAAAAATGTACTTTGTATGCTTCTATGGCATTTGTAGCAACAAAGAAAAAAAGGGCCTTCCATGCTACTTGTGACAAGTTTTTCACATCAAAGGCAGGGTGCAGTAGCAGCTTATAATGGCAAGACAATGTGACTGGTTAATGGATTAAATATGTTACTTCAGGAAACAAAAACATCAATTTCTTCATCCTTCAGTAGCTGGGAAAAATAAAATCCTTATCTTTGAAGTTTGCTTCTTTTTCTGACAATTCATGTAAGTTTCTTTATATTAATTCCCATCTGTTCCTGCTGACAGCTATGAATTTGTTTATTTAAATCACAGCTTATCATCTATAGCCTTCTTCCCTGATGGTCTTCTGACACATGATAAACATGGTGTTTGATAAACACAATGTCCACAATGATTGGATACCACAATTATGATTTAGACCGGCTCAAGGCTTGCGTATACACTAACCTGGGAGCAAGCTCCACTGAACACAGTTTTTATTGGGGAGGGCATGCAGAGAATCTGCAACTATTATCGTTTTTCAAATAGACAAAGATATTTCCTTTTAGCATTGCTTTTCTTGTGGTCAAAATAAACATTCTAATAATCAAATCATTTTGATCCCTGTATGTGAATCATAACTTGTGCATCACCAGATGCTTGCTCATAAGTATTTGGCTAAATAAAGTCAGTTACTGTTTCATTGCTTTAAAATATGTTTTAAAACATTTGTAGGAATGTGTCTAAATCTTCTGAAATGCAAAGCATTTGAGTAGGAATATGCCATGTTAAAGCAGTCCTTTGTGTGAGTGACCTTTGCACTTCAGTTTTATGCAATCTTAGCAGTCATGCTAAAAGTGGCAAAAGTCTCACGGACTTCAGCAGGATTCTATGGTGCAGCCTTTTTATACTAGGCATACATGTAAAGGAAGCACAAAGCTTTTGTTTCAATGTTTGCATAAACAAACTGGTGATTCAAGAACCTGTAACTGGTAACATGAAAAAGTCAAACAATACCAACTGCATGTTCTGAAAAGACAGCAAAGCACATCCAAAGGGACTGCAAAAAAGTCTCCCCTCCCCTTAAAGTAACATGTTTCCTGACCAACCATGTTGACTGTGGACTTTTTTGCCTCCATTTCCAAGTAATTTTCAACCATATAAAGCCACCCTGGAAATCAAAGTGTCTTCCAGATCAATGGGCTATTGAACAAAAGAAGCTGTCATCAATAGGACAGACTGAATGCCCTTCATGATTGTGAGGAAATATTGTGTGTGAGAATCCAAATCTCACTATGTCTCAGACACCAGGTTTAGTGATTTATTACTTTAATGTCTAATGTGGGATAATCGGAAAGCTTGCAGTTTTGAATAGGTAGCACTGAAACAGATTGAGGAGCTAGGACACATTATTGATAATTATTGATATTTGTATAACACCATCAGGTTTTCATAGTTCATTGTGTGCATTTTTTATTTCAAGAATAGATAGATACTCATAAAGAACTGGGAACCTATGGTATTTTCACCTTCTTCTGAACCCTAGCAGATTTCATCACTACCATTTTCAGGAATTAGGAGTCCCATCCTGGTTAGTCCTATAATCTCTTGATGGTGCCTTCACTTTGTTTGAAGCAGACACAGCGCTACAAACAAAGGTATAGTCTTAGTTTCACTTGCTGGACAAAAACTTCATTTGGGGGATGACAAAACTTAGGGAGACTTAAATTCTTAAGACAACCTAGTGGACTCAAATATTTGCAAGTTTCACAAGTTCTACTCCTGTTCTCGTCAATTCTATAATATAATTCAATATGATTATTCTCTGTATCACAGAGGAAGAGGGAGTGGCTACCTTGTGATGAGTTCACGGTAGGGGGAAAAAACCTGAAATGGAAATTTGCTTCATAACCACTGTAGTACAAAAGCCCATACTATACACTTAGATACATCTAGAGGTGTTGCTGCTATTGAAAAAGTTAACAGTAGCCCTAAGTATATAGACATTAGAAATAAGTATATGTTCCTGTATTATAATCTAGGTGTCAAGGTTTTTGGTTTGTGTGCATACGTGCATTTGTACTCACTGTGTGCATGTTTAAAAGTTTTCCCCACAAATCTGTGCTAAGGGGCAGTTGCAATTTTCTTTGCTTGACAAAGGCACAGAAAACACTGGGTTTTAAATCTGCAAGTTTCCTGATTTGTGCTGGTCTTGCAACATTTTTGTATATGTACGGTTGTAATCAGGAAAGAGCAAGCTGGAACAAATGCTGCAAATGTATGCAAATGAGAGAAAAAAGAGATTGCGCAAATAAAATGGTATCTAATATAAGGGAATAGATAATTTAGGCAAACAATAGCTCAAATTTAGATAATTGGAATACAGCAAAAGATAAGAGAACTCATGCTTGACTGGTTTTTTTAAAATCTTAGTAGGACTTTAGAAACTAAAGTTGGAATAAAGCTGATTATTAGCTTTCTTGAAATGTATTTCACATTTCTTTTCTTTTATAAAGATATTTGTCAGATCTGGTTTTGTGTCTTTTATTTTTGAATCTTCTCTTTGGCTTTGATATTCTAAACACACTACGTAAAGCTGTTGGTAGTACTATGGATTGTCTTCCCCGTCTTTTACATACAGTGTTCTACGTATAGGAGTATAAATTAGTAATGCAGCCTTTTATACAAACGAGATCAGTCACTTAATAAGATAAAGTCAGAAACAAGCTTTATTTCTGTTTTTCATATTTTTGAAAGGATAGTACCATTGTTTCTTTCTCCTAATAGGATCTCATACAACATAAATCTATTTTCTACATAGTCTGTTCTACTCTATCACTATTTCTCCTCCCTGCTTTGTTCTGTTTCTGCTGACCATCTAGGCCTGATACAAGACATTCATTTCTTTTGGTTTGTATTTTTGATGGGCCCGTAGAATATTCTAAATAGTTTCTGAATATTAATGTTTTTGGGCTACATCTGTAGAGAAATATCTATAGAAATAGATCTTGTATGCTGACTGAAGTAGCTTTGAAAATAACTACAATTACTTGTGTCATGTAAGAAAACATTTTGGGGGCAAATGGGGCTTAAACCCTCAGTATTCTTTTATTTCTGTGGTTGTACAGGGAAAGGGTGGGGGGAATGGGATCTTAGAGAATGAACTATGTAACCTAGGCAACAATTCTAGGGAAAACCTTTGTGTACAGATTCAGATCCTGGTATTTCTATCTCTGAATAAGAGCTTATATAGAACATAAAGATTTTCAGCCAATCAGACTAATTCAAGAGTTATAACATGACTTCGTAGAAGTTGTAGGGCAGCAATTCCCAATATCACTTTTGGGTCTACTGCTGAAGGCTTCATGGAACTGGAGGGCCACTCTGTCTACAGACAGGGTAAATTGATCAAATTTCTGATACAATTCAAGGCCACCTCACTACTTAGGTATAGCATGCAGTCTCCCAATTGAAATCTGTAACACTAGTTGCATTGAGACTGGGGACTCTTTTGCACTACACAACTAGAATGTGTTAGACTTTAACTGTCATGGCAACATCTTATGCAGTAGAATTCTGGGCTTTATAGTGAAGCCCTACAATTCCATAATTAGAGTGGGTGAAAGGGAATCATCCACCTGTAGGTATCCTAAAAAGGATTGTAAAACCCACCCAATGTTCTTGCACACCTGGCTACTTTTAGTTTTATTGTTAGTTTTAAAACTTTGTATATGATTTTTTTAGCTGTCTGGTTTTGCTTTTTTAGTCACCTTGAGTCCCAGACAGCTCTAATTTCTCACTGTACTACAAGCCCCAGAATTCCATAAATTGCTGTTATGGCAGTTAAAGTGGAATCATAGCATTTATAATCACGTTGGTAAAAGGGATCCTTAAAAATAATGTTTTTTTCCCCATAAATCATACACTTTACACATGAAGTTTAGTACTGAAGCTCATTGTCAGCAATGGTGGAGCAATCCAATCTTGTAACAGTGGAATAAATGAAACTTCATAGATCTCTACCATAAGAGTATAGAACCCTTACATCGTCATAATAAAATGTTGCCTGCTTTCAGGAGTTGCCCGGATCTTCTAGCTGTTTTTCACAATAACTGGGTAAAATCCAACAGCTATTTAGCCAATCAGGAATTTTAAAATATTTTACTTAAACATTTTTATCAGAATAATATTTAATTAATGAAATAAATGGCAGAAATACTCTTCCAACCCCACCCTCAACATGTTAAAAGGGTTTTACATGCAGCACCCAACCTCCATGCAGTTGCCCACATGTAGTTGAAAGCTTAAAGCCTATAGTTTTAATTTCTTTCCTGCCCTCAGCATGACTCCACTTTAAATCTAGAGGCCCAGGTGGTGGCAGTGACTAGGTCGGCCTTTGCACAGTTAAAGCTTGTGCACCAACTGCATCTCTTCCTGGAGACATCGAGCCTGGCCACAGGGATACATGTGTTGGTTACATCCAGATTGGATTATTTCAGTTGGACTATTTTTTCATGTCAGGAGTGACTTGAGAAACTGCACATCGCTTCTGGTGTGAGAGAATTGGCTGTCTGCAAGAACGTTGCCCAGGTGATGTCTGGATGTTTTGTTGTTTTTACTATCCTTGTGGGAGGCTTCTCTCATGTCCCAATTGGACTATTGCAATGTGTTCTGTGTAGGTCTGCCATTGAAAAGAGTCCAGAAATTAGTTTGTTCAAAGAGCTGTGACCTGGCTTCTAAGGGGAGCTGACTTCAGGGAGCGTACCATGCCTGTCCTGAGGCAGTTCCGTTGGGTGGATGTCCGTTTCCAGGCTCAATTCAAGGTGCTGGCGATCACCTATAAAGCCTTCTATGACTTTGGTCCAGCACGGTGTCCTCCGTCACATTCCAGTGCGAGCACTTAGATTCAGTGGAGAAACACGCATTGCCACATGAGCTCCTACCAGTATGCAGCTATGCATTACAAAAAAGGATCCTTTTCGGGTGCAGCATCTGCTCGCTGGAACACCCTCCCAGAAGAATTAAAAACGGCACCATCCCTACTTAGCTTTAGAAAAAGGGGTCACCTTGAGTCCGCATGTGGAGAAAGGTGAGGTGCAAACATTTTAAATAAATAAATAAAAGAACAAAATATGCAAAGGTTTACATTCCATGAGGTTACCATAAGTTGACAGACAACTTTAAGGCACATGAGAAGGGAATTCAGCCGGTACATGTGAATTTCTGGTGTCACCCTCCCGCCCCTCAAAAAAATCCTTTATTTTGAGAATTGCTTCCCAACTCTGAAAGCAGTCCTGTTCTGCCTTGCAAAATTTCTCTTGGAGACCCTGTGCACACATATTTGGTTCCCAGATATTCCTATGCATATCCATTTAGATATATAAGTTACATTAAATGCAGCAGGATTCATTGCAAGATAAAGCATGTTTATGCCTGAAATTTTGCTGATTCTAGGCTATATATTTTGGAATTTTTCAAATACATGAAAAAAAATACATGAAGAAAATTGACACAGTATTGAAAAATACAGTTAAATATTAAAGGAAATGTGTTCGTAATTTTATCTAGCATGTATTATTTCATTCTGTTTTCAAAATGCCTCTAGCCAGATAGATTGTTTCAAGAATTTTGTAACATGTAAAGGGGTTAATATGTTAGATCAGGAGAAAAAATCAAGACAAACATTTTTATTGCTGCACACGAGGGGGGTAGTTCTGATTAAATTACATTATTATTTGAATGGGATAGAAGATAGAGTGCATCATTTCTTGCCCTCAACTTTAATGCCTTTAATCAAATAATGACCTTCTGGAAATAGTTAATTTTAAGCATTTGGAAAGATCAATACCACTTTGCCACCAAAAAATGGTCCAGATGATGTGAAATTTGATGTATTTAAAGTACCATTTTACCCTTTTAACCTAGTAAATAATTTAAAATGCTTTCAGTAATCTTTTGCCACCATTATGTATCTCATTGTTCAAAGTATTATGACTTTCTCTCCCCAACCCCCTAAAAAAAGCAACCTTCCTGCATTACAAAGAGCTTGCAGGTTGAAGTCTAAGGTAGTATGCCATATAGGCTTCAAGTTTCCCAAAGTACATGGTTTCACTTTCCGTATAGTATATTAGTGCAGTAATCCCGAAGGCACACAAAGGAATTCTTGTTTTCATTGCAGGGAGATTGTCTCTATCTTTCCCCATTTTCTTCTTCTTGTGTTAAAGGTGAAGAATTAGATGGCTTAGCTTGTTTTAGACGTCCGTTTTATCCAGTTTGTAAAACACTGGTATGAAATTATATTTGAGTGCCTTCAGCTTTGTAAATGGGAAAAATTACCCTCTATTAGCATGTTTGTGGGCAGATTAAAAACTGTCTTCATTAGCATAAGGAACACTTACTGGTTCTTTATAAAACTAGAAAATTATTTGCTGAATGATAAATTGCTAGCTTTACAGTTAGTTGTTGTTGACAATGAGCTCATTCAAAATGCGTGCTGCAGTTTAGTCTACAAGAAGACTGAATTCTTTTTTTTACTCAGAACTACTGTTTAATGGATTATGTACTTAAACCCTGTTCATACTGCATATGAAATGTAATTCATGCTTTTCACTAAAACGTTTGTATCAAATATCTCCTTATTTAGACCGTTTCTTTTAATGCTGCGTATTTGTATGCACTACCCTAGAGATTGTAACAAAATATTCCTGAATCTAATTTGGTAAAGGGAAAAGCCCTCCAAATGTTGAGATTAGGAACTATGAATTAGTTTTTAGCTCTTTGAATGAAAAATGTTAATTCATTGTGGCTTCTTAAAGGGATTGTTGGGGGGGGGGGGACTATAAATCAAAGGAAATGAATGTGTCCCTCTTTCCTGTACACACATTTTATAACTAAGCATTTTAGGTATATACATTTTAACAGGGACTAGTTCCATCCAAAAATGATGAAGATATCAATTCAAATGATTGTCAGATTTATAGACATAATCCCATCCCAGCATTTAGATGCCCTTTGCTAAGTAGACTAAAATCCCCCCACCCTTTTTTTAACATCACTCTATTACATTGCAATAAAAATCCTAAAGAAAACTCTTCATTCTTATTTGACCTGGATCTTTCCATCCTACTCATTTGACACATTACATTTTCAAAAGACAAATAGAAACAAATAGCTAATGCTTTTGGAAACCCCCGAGATGGTGCTCAAATTACTTAAGCCTTTTTGAGCCTACATTTTAAAAGTATTATAAAGCAATGCAAAGATGGCACACAAATTTCACTTTTTTAGCAATCGTCACAGAGCTGAATTATAATATCCAAAGCACTTGATTTTTATATCCACTGAACGTTTTGGCAATTGCTTTTCTCACATTTCAAAGAGGTATCTTCTGTCTCTTTAATAAAATTCCTAAGAGAAACTGAGTCCAAGAAAACTTGCTAAACTGCCTTTTTTCATTGTTTTCTTGCTTACTGTAGCAAGACTCTTGCATATGTCATTCCGTTCCTATAAAGTGCATGGTGATATTTCCTTTGTGGCAGATGGATTTAAAATCTTGACTTCTCAATAAATGTAGGTTTACAATACATAACTTTACAGGATTTGTGTTGTATATAACAGGTTTGAACATATTATCTCAGAATTCATCTGCATGGCATTTTCAACTTATCCCAGGGCCCACGCCAGTATCTTTAAGTAATAGGGAGAGAGTATAGTGATTGATAGCAGCTAAAGGCGTGATTTTGAATAGAAACAAAGGGTTTCGAACAGAAGGTGTAAAATTAAACTTTATCAGTTTGAAAAGTAGTAACATCCTGAAAGTTCATCTGCATATTTACATGAGACTACTGTTTATATTTGCCATTGTCTTCTTTATATGCAGTGCAATGGTGCTTTGTAAAGTTGCTGCTCAGACATATAGTTTATTTCTACTGTCGTTTGTACTTTTCTCCAAGTATGTAATGGGACTAAAAGTGGACTTCCACACATGCTATTGCAAGATGTAGAACATGTGTGATATCTGTTAATGAAGCACTCTGCTCTTTACAAATGATTTATTTCTTTAATGTAAGAAGATACATGTTGCAGTATCTGTACTTGGTTAGGCTATTCATGTGTTAATTAGCAATATACTTTCCTTTGCATAACTCACAGATTTTAGCACCGATTTCATTGAAATAAAATAAAATAGTAAAATGAAGCATACCAACTTTTAATAATGTTAAAAATTCTAGCAGCCACATACCACATTCAAACCAATTGGTATTTTTTTACTAAATAGACAAACGTTGGCTTGGGAATTCTATAGAAAATTATATCAGTTTCCCTTTTATAATATTTTGCACTAGGAGTGAAGGTGAGGTGTGCAGAAATACGTAAATTAGCATACTGCTTTTGTCCTGCCAAATGGTTTAGTAGTTTGTAATGAGTTTCTAATTTAAAAATAAAGCTATACAATAATCAAAGTATATAGTCAATATATAACATTTTATATAACATAAGTATTGCTTTACAGTCTAAACAGATGAAGGAAATGCCTAAAATAAAACAAGAAGTAAATTTCAGAGATAGGATTAAAAAAACAAAACAAATAGAAAACCATCTGATTACAATTTTAAAAAATTATTGGAGCACTCTTGAAAGGCCAGCTGAGTAGTATTTAGTCTTGTAATTCATCATGACGGGGTGGTTGTGGTGAGGAATTAAAAGTATTATTTCAAGGGCAAGGTTAATAGCAAACTACTGGAAATGTTTTATTAGTCATGGCTAATTAATAAAGATATGTCTGCACTGAGAACACAGAAGTGACAAGAGCAAAATACTTGCTAAATGAGTTGTGGCTTCTTTTTTTCCGGAATTACTTGTTAAACTACTTGCAGGCTGTGGGAGGTGCATGGATACCTTCCCATACCCTATCCTAGTCAGCCCTCACCCCATGAGTCATGTAAGTTATTAATATTCTGGCATCCAAGTATAACGAGCATGGTTCAGAGAGAGGAATTAGATGCAGATACAAGGTATTTCTACAGAATAGCTCTTTTAATTCTAATGAGTGCATGTTGACTTTATGGTAAATAGGACTGAACATTTGACGCCAGAAAAGGAGTAAGAACTAGTTACACTACCTGTCTTCTGCATTCACTGAAATGAAACAATGTTTTAAACTACCTCAGCAAACTGTATTAATACTCCCACATGCATATTAATTTCTCAGCATCAGTTATTTCACAGGGCTAAGCAGTAATGTCATCCTGTGCCTGGCAGGGATTCTCCTCTCCGATCAGCAACACCCTGCCTTTCCAGACATAGCATGCCAACCAAAAGGGTTGTAACCTAATTTTTATCAATCTGTATAGACTGAATTATGTCCATATGTGCAAGAACTATTGTTGGCATCAAAAAAACTAGCAAACTTCAGAAACAAAGACTTTTGTAGCTGAACTAGACCTTTGTCTGAACTACTTCATTTCATGCCTTCTCCCCCCCCCCCCCCCAATCTATACAATTCATATGTTGGACATCAAAAGGTGACAACTAAAGGACCTGTCAAATGACCAATTACGACACTCTTCTTTGGTCATCTTCACAGTCAAATGTTTTTAAGGACTATAGATGGCAGAATGTGGGACTGTGTATCGATGGGAAAAAATTATTGGACTTTGTTCAGTCCTATTGGTTTCAGTCGGAGTTTATGCATGTTAATTTTAATTGAATTGTGGAATACATTTTCATCTTTCCACAGAAATAATATGATTTAATCAGAATGTTTGTCTAAAGCAATGTTGTTATGGTTTGCTTGGTGTCAAATCAAAAATATTTCGGAATAAAGAACTGTAGTGTCTTCTCCAGATTTTGATAGCTTGGCAGGTTAAAAAAAATAAAATTCAGTCACTAGAAAGGTAGTGAGAGCTAGATGATTTACCAGTATCATGATTTCCACTGGTTATCTATACATTTTCAGCTCAGAAGTGCAGTTTTTAATATTTGAAGCCCTTGACAGTTTGAAGATGGATTACTTTTAGTGCCACTTATATCCACAATAAATACCCTGTGAACCCTAATAGTAATTTAAATGGCTCCTTTCTGAGTTTTCACTCAGAAAGTTAGCTTATTTATTTATATGAAGATTTATATGACACCCATCAGGTGCCAGAGACAGCCTTTTTGGTGATGAATCCTCACTTGTTGGGCCTAACCTTCTTAGTTAAATATATTCTCTAAATCTTTTTATTATTTTCAATTTTCTTTTTAAAATCCTGTCAATTCTTTCATTGATGATATAATGCTTTAATATCAATTTCATATTTAGTAAACTACAATATCTGAATGATTTAAAATAATAGCTTCCATCTACCCTTAAGCCTTAAAAAAATATTAAGGATTCTGGAGTTAAAATTCTGAAACTTAAATCTATATTAAGAATTGTTAATCCTGTGATTTTTAACAATTGTTTCTTTCCATGTGTTTAAATGGAATTCAACTCAACACTGGTTTCTTTATTCTGTTTCTTTAAAACCAATACTTTTTTAAAAAAGTCAAATAATGCCAAAGATATCATTTAAGATGGCTTGTAAACCGTTAAGGGGGGGAAAATCTGTGCATCTATTTTAGAAGCAAATTAGCATTTGCTACAGTTCTCTTGGGACAATCTTTTGGCATAATTTCAAGCCTGCTTTTCCACAGAACATTCCTGGGTTAGAGCAGGTGCTTTTATAGATAGTTTGCTTGTGCTCTGAAGAGTGTGGTCTTGTTTGTATTGTACTTAAAATTACAAGTTTTGGCTTCCAAGTTTCAGAGGTCCTGAATTTGGGTAAAAGTTTATCAACAAGGTTTGGTTTTGCCTGTAGAACCACATGGTCACATACAAAGAAAAAGGAAACCCTGTTTAGTAATGTCTGTTCAAAAAGGCATTCTGAAATTTCTGTTATCTTATGATTTATGCGAGCCAGCTTCATAGTCAACATAGATACAGGAAATATTCTAAATAAGAAAAATGATACCAGGAATCCTTTATTAAATAATAGAAATAACACCAGATATATATGTATTAACAATATGTTCTTTTTATGCACTCAGTTGCATATGGGCTTACAGAAAAAAAATTTTTTAAAGAATGTTGCCCTGTATGCTTGAAATGTGTTATATTCACCTGATTTACTTGTTTTCTGGTGTGTGTGTGTGTGTTATTGGCACTAGGACATTCTTACAAAAGTTTGCAATGGTACTTGGATATTTTAATAGGACAACCCCATGGTCTTTGACATACTGATTTTTTTATATAAAAAGTTTGCCTTTATAAATAAGGTCACACAAAGCTGTCCCCATTTTGTCCAATGAAAGTATACCCCTCTGCATATTTTATATTAAGGTGAATCTAATATTTTCCATTACATTGTCTTAAGGGATGGCTCTGTGAACTCTTGCGCTGGAAAGAAGATCCTTCCCCTGAGAACAGGACCCTGTGGGAGAATCTGTCGATGATCCGGAGATTCCTCAGTCTTCCTCAACCCGAACGAGATGCCATTTACGAACAAGAAAGCAATGCAGTTCATCACCATGGTGACAGGCCTTCCCACATTATCCATGTTCCAACAGAACAGATTCAGGTTAGTTTACCTAGGCCTATTCAATATAGGAGTGAGAAAACAGGGAAGAAAGCTTAACCTGCCAGGAGAGAGAGGGAATAATAATTGTTCCAATTTCTACTATACTAAAGAGAAATATCTTGATATTAATAAGAATATTGCATTATGCAATGTTAGCTGAACTTCTTCTACAATGCAGCAGAACTTCTCTATCAGCACCTCTCCATGCTTAGTCTCCATTATTTCTTAATTCAAAAGAAGAAATTGGGTGGGTACAATGCTTACTGAATGTGGATTGTCTTTTTAGCCCTTGCGCTGTTGATGATAGTGATGCTTTAAAATAGAACTGGTTTGTCTGGCTACTAATCACTTCTGGCTACAATTTGTAAACATTCCGGATTTAGATGTCTTAGGGGCATAAGTTTAAAATAAAAGTCCAACCGATGGCCCCTGAAAATTGTTCATTTAAGTGGGAAGAGACTAAGCCCCCAATTCCTCATCCACATAACTGCCACTTTGAAAGTTGGAGAGTCAATATTTGTTTGTTTTTCCTTTAGAGCTCCTCTCCCACCAACCTTGGGAAAGGAGAACATAGAGGCGCTTTCTTACCTGGCCTGCTGACCACTGGACCTTGGCTGGGCGCTGCTCCCCAGGTGAGCTGGCACGAGTTTATTACATCAGGGAGAAGCTTGGAGGGGGGTTCAAGGCTTGATCCAACTGCCTCCTTCCATATAAATACAGAGCAAGGCCTATTGCTTCTCTGGGAATGGAGCACACTTAATTTTATTATATCACATCATTATAACCTTCCTTAATAATGTATTCAGAAGGCAAAGTTCACATCTTAAAAATCACAATAATAATGGAGGTGGATTTTTCACTATATGGTTGAAGATCTAAGTTCAGCTGTCTTCTACAAGGGTGGGCCAAAACTTACAAAGTCATCTGATTTAATAACTTTTTGAAAATGTTTTTTGAAAAAGTAATGCTAGTTTCAATTTATACTGTATCATCATGGGTGATCACTTGTGGCCAAGTAAGAATGTCTTCCAGAGGTAGAGTCTTAGCAGTGGGTCTGTAAGTGACTGTGAAGACCTATTCTGGATCCACATGATCTTTCATATTGAGACATCGATTTCCAGATGTGTTTTCCTCTTCGCACATTGCATCATCTCATCCGGTACTTGTGCCTGTTCAAAATCTGTAGCACCGTGGTAACAGTCAATGTATACAATGCCATGGTATTGTAAATTAAAAACACAAAAATATTGAGACTCCTTTGTGACTTTTGACCCATCTGGTACAATAACTGGTAACCTTCACTTCTTATTCATTGGGTTATTATTTGAGAAATATCTACATAGACAAAAGCAATATGAGAAATATTTATATAGACAAAAGCAGTATGAGTTAGTTAGTCAGGAGTTCACAGCCACAAAACTGTATGTGAAAGATAAAAATAAATTGTGAAATAGGATATTAGCTGCTTGAGATTTGAAGGGCCAAGGAAGTGCTTATGCAAACACAAACAGTCTAATAACGTGCAACTTTCTCAGGTCAGTTTGCTCTGTCACTACATACTGTTTTGCATACCTTGTTAGTAATGCTTATAGCTGCAATTCTGAGCATATTTAATAAGACAAAGTCCCACTGAAATCAGCAGGCCTTAGACTGAGTTAATACAAGAAGGGTGTGTTGTGTGTGTGAACAATCAAAAGCTAATAAACCAAAGATCTGTCTTCATATACAGGCAGTCCCTGAGTTACAGACATCCAACTTACAAACAACTCCTAGTTATGAACCAGGGGAAACAACAGGAAGTGAGAGAAATCTACCCCTAGGGAGAGAAATTCTTTCATGAAAGAGTTATCCTGAGCAAAGAGCATCTCCACTGAAGCTTTCTCGCCAATCCTTGTTTCTACAACAAGCCATTTTTTTCAAAATCCAGTTATTACAGGGATAGAAAGTGAGGTGAAATCTTCTGAACAGGAGCACAGACAGCAAAACAAACTCCACTGGGGTGTTAAGACTCCCCTATGTTATTCAAACCATACACACACACATATATAGTTATACTTACAAAATGTGCTTGTTCCAACTTAGATACAAATTCAACTTAATAACAAACCTGCAGAACCATAACTTGGGGACTGAATCTCCTTATGAGAGAAATAGTAGTAGTAGTAGTAGTAGTAGTAGTAGTAGTAGTAGTAGTAGTAGTTATGGCATATTCCCAGATTTTGTGGCTGCACTCTCATTAGTTTTGTTAATTTTTGAAGATCATTCCCTCTTATACCACTGCTACAGTGGTGTACAAATCTGTGAATTACTTTGCTTCTTTTTTATACCTAATAGAATGGAATATAATGTAATCTTATTTCCTATTTATACCATATATGATGCTCTGGTGTCATAAATTAAAAACTTAACATAATATTTAAACCCGGTTTGTGATTTTTGGCCCACCCTGTACAAGAACAGGCGGTCCTCCCCTCTTATTCATAGTGTTATTATTTGAGAAATATCCACATAGAGAAAAGCAATTTGAGAGTCAGGAACCTAGAGCCCCCAAACTGTGTGTGAAAGATAAAAATAAATTGTGCAATAGGATATTAGCTGCTTGAGATTGTGAAAGCTGAGGAACTTCATATTTGATTTAGCCAGAGAAGATTGAGTAATGTGCTAGCTTGTACATGTTTGAAGATGGCACATCTTAATGAATACTAATACTAGTAATATTAGTAATACTAAAAGGAATGTTTATGCAGACACAGACATTATCATACTGTGCCACTTAAAAGGTAAAGGTTTCCCCTGACGTTAAGTCCAGTCATGTCTGACTCTGGGTGTTGGTGCTCATCTCCATTTCTAAGCCCAAGAGCCGGCGTTTTCTGTAGACACCTCCAAGGTCATGTGGCCGGCATGACTGCATGGAGCGCCGTTACCGTCCCGCCAGAGCAGTACCTATTGATCTACTCACATTGGCATGTTTTCGAACTGCTAGGTTGGCAGAACCTGGAGCTAACAGCGGCCGCTCCCGCCGCTCCTGGGGATTGATCATGGAACCTTTCAGTCTGCAAGTTCAGCAGCTCAGTGCTTTAACACACTTTGGCACCGGGGCTCCTTACTGTGCCACTTATCTAATTCTAATATTGTGCCACTTTCTCAGGTTGGCTTGCCCTATTGCTACAAACCATTTTGGATATCTTTTCGGTAATAATTTTAATTGCAATTCTGAGCATATTTAGTAAAATGAAGTCCCAATGTCAAAAGCTAATAAACCAATAGTCTTGTCTTAATATATTCGGTTGAGAAGGGCAGGGTATAAATATGGCAATAAATAAATAAATAATAGGTTTGCATGTGTCTTCCTATCTAATCTTACCATCTCCTGCAAGTATTGTACTTCTTCCATCTTCCAGTGTTAATTCTTCCCAAGTTCATGTATTCGGTGGCAGTATAATAACATCATAGAGATACAGTATGAATTTTTCCCCCATCACCATCGCTACACAGCATCCCTTGTAACCTGAACATTTCTTACTTAAAAAAAGAAAGAGGAAAGGTCTCAATATACTCACGTATTCAAATGTAGAGTGTAGTGCACGCTGGAATTGGAAAGAGCTTGTTTTGTTTTTCTTCCATACTATTTCAGAATACACACATATACCTCTTACTGGATTAATGGTGACTCAGTTGGTTATTATTTGTAAAATGTATATACCCCACATTTCTTCTCATTTGAGATGCCATCAGTTGTAGCACACAGATTTTCAGTGCTACCAACAGAAAACAATTGTAGTTATATGTATAAGTAAATACCCACAATTCTAAGACACACCCCAATTTTAGAGACGTTTATAGTGGGGAGCACGTTTCTTAGAATCAAAGAAATACAATATTGTCACACAAAGGAATCCTTAGAATGTGGCAAGTATCACAGGTACACTGGTCTTACATTAACCATGGTTAGAATTAAGGTGGGTAAAATGTAATGCTAACCATAGTAAACAATAAGGTAGAGGGAGTCTTTACATGAGAAGGAAGAAAGTTTGCACAATCCATACTGAAACAGTATGAGTAAATGTAGTTCTTTCAATTATTAACTTTAAACATTCTGGTTTTATTGTTGTTTTTGTGCACAACAAAATGGTCCATGGTGTCTTTCTTTTCTGCCAGCAGCAGCAACAGCAGCAGCAGCAGCAGCAACAACAACAACAGCCACAGCCTCCACCAGGTCCAAGGTTACCTCCAAGGCAGCCAACAGTAGCATCACCAGCTGAATCAGAGGATGAAAATCGTCAGAAGACCCGTCCAAGAACAAAAATTTCAGTAGAAGCCCTGGGCATTCTCCAGAGCTTTATTCAAGATGTAGGCTTATACCCCGATGAAGAAGCAATCCAGACTCTTTCAGCTCAACTTGACCTACCCAAGTACACCATTATCAAGTTCTTTCAGAACCAGCGATACTATGTCAAGCATCATGGAAAGCTGAAAGATAACTCAGGCTTGGAAGTGGATGTTGCAGAATATAAGGAAGAAGAGTTGCTTAAAGATTTGGAAGAGAATGTCCAAGACAAAAGTACGAACACACTTTTTTCAGTTAAATTGGAAGAAGAATTATCAGTAGAAGGGAACACTGACATTAATACTGAATTGAAAGACTAATTGAAAAAGTATTTATTCAATGGTGTCACTGCTATTTACTAACGAAATGAAAATTCCATCCTGTGTTCTGTCAGCAACCTCTTTATTCATTGTTTGGCCAATGAATCTTCCAAAACTTGCACAAAAGTTGAGAAAATTAAAGGATAATACAGACTGCACTAGATAATTTACAAACTGCTTCAGAGCTACAGACGAAGCATCGAGGATTGTTTCATATTAATTTGTGTTCACTGGGTACACCAATCGGTATCCAATAAGCATGATTATCTGTGGGTTGTTTTTTATTAATTATTATTATAGAGCTTTCAGACAAGCATTACTTCTGTGATTTATTGTTTGTTTCTGTTTCTTTTCCCAGTTATTACTGTTAACACTCCACACTTGATCTTTGAAAGCTCGCATTTATTTAAATAAGAGAAAAAAAGGAGAGTTTGTTACTCTTGCTCTATTGTATGTTACAAAAGAACTATAGACTGTGAGATGCAGTTTAAAGTTAACATATGCCAACAAATGCCTTGTATTATATGGCACTGCCGTAACTCAGATTTGTTTTCTTTTCAGAAATAAGAGGTCACTGTATCTTTTTCATTCTCATTGTTACATGAATTTTTTTAAACAAAATGTGAAACACAGTTTATCCCCATTATTTATTTGTAGATCTCACGTCATCATGTTGTAATTAATTTTTAGACGTTTCTGTTAAATGTAATATTGCTTCTCTTGTTATCATACTGATTTTTTTCTATTTATAAATGTATTTTGATGGGCAGTAAAACAAAGTGTCTTAAAAGTTTTAAATAGAGAAAATGTGCTTTACACAGTTGCCTATAAAAAGTGCTCTATGTTATCCAAGCAATTCATACTATAAGCTTCACTCTTATTGTTGTATGCAATTTTTACTATCATGCAAATAAGCTTAGGTAAATAAAACTAATAGATCACCTTAGAAACTTATGCAATTAATGTGAAAATAATTGATGTTTGCAATGTGTCTTCCTTTGGTTTACAATCAATTTTAAAGCTACAGCTGTATAAATCTTTCTGTATAAAGGTGTATTTCTTTTTTATGAGTTTATTGCTATGAAAACACCAGTTATTTTGTTACAGCTGGCTGTTTTTATAAGTGTATCACAATTTTCTTTATGCAGAAATGTTCTGACTAGGAGTGGTTATTGACTGTAACTACACAATTAAAATTGTTTGTATGGTATGATGTGACAGGGTTTGTCTGCTTTTATGTGTGTTATGAAGAAGTCACACCCCAAATGTATATTGATCCTCTTATCTATCTCCTTAACAAAGGGTTTTTCAATAGATCTCCCTAATAGTGCACATCCTCCCTTTTTTAAAAAGGACCCAAACTATGAATCTGACGACCAGATACATCTGAAGAAAACCCAGCTTTACTGTGAAAATCATAACCTGTCTCGTCTTGGTTTTAGAAGTTGCCTGCCCAACAGAGATAGCAGGATATTATTGAGTCAAAAGGCTATCAGGCAAAAACATATTTACAGTTCCTGGCAGTAATGCACTTATAATGGATGCAGCTGGTTTTGTTTTACAGTATTTGAATTTATGATAACACCATTTCTTATACTAACGTATGCACATGTTTTATATATATAGAAAATAGAAAAGACACAATCCCTTTTGGAGGATTATTTTTAATGAACATTAATAAGGCTGTTGATAAAGAAGTCATAATTATAGGGTTTTGATTTCACATAGACTACATGTCAAGGCTTGTACAAACTGAAGCAGGTGAAGCAGAAGAAGATATTCGGCATGTTGTCTAAAATGCAAGTTTATTTAACAACCTTTTTAATTTTGTTTAAATGAAAAGGATTTAGCTTATGTTCACTACTATTGCTAAAATTAGTCATTGAAAAAATATGTTTTTGAAATATATTTTCAAAACAAGTTGAACTGCTGAAATTCTCATTTTTAAGATGGTTTGTGTCTTGCGGACTCATACATTGAACAAAACCTTGATTTAGCATTAAAAGTAGAAGACGAGACAAAGCCTTGTATTCTCTTTCTCAAATACAGCTGTGGGAAGACTAAAGTTTGAATCCTAAAACAAGATTACTTAACTGGTTTGTTCAAAGATGAAGAGATCCATGGTTTGAAGCTACAGTAGTTTCAACCCACTATAGCTAAGTTTACAAAGACCAAAGCATATCTTTAGAACATCTTGTTAGCATAAGAGAACGAAGAGGAGATTATGAAGCCATAGGCAGCTTTATATAACCATAAATTGTTTAGGATTATGAGTGAACCACCTCCTACTCTAAATTCATACCTCTGCTCTATAGTTAGTATTACCATTTTAATTTTGAATAAAACCTGGCTGACAGTTCAGGTTGTGCAGGTTTATTTCAAGAAGAAATCTTGCTTTCCAATCGTTTTTGCTGTCCTATCTTAATGACACCTGATGCAGTCTGATAAACGTGAAGTTTGGGGTTTGCAGAAACAGATTATTTAATAGGAAAAATGTGATTGTAAAACTGGTGTTTTTGCTGAAAATCTGGTTAGTGTATATGTGACTGCTGCTGCAATATGAATACATCTGTAGGATTGAGACATCTATATCTGGTGATCCTGATTCAAACCATCTAATTTACTTGAACACAGAGGGGATAATTTCCACTACTAGTCTGAGAAGGAGGAGATCATAAGAAAGTAAAAGGTTAATTTTACATCATGTTAAAAACATGATGTAGGTGGTGTAATGGTTGGGTTTTAGGGGACCTGGAATATCTGTACTCTGTTAAAAAGTTTCTCCTGTTACCAAATTCCTCACAATAACTCCAAATGAACTTTCCATCATGTTTTTGCCTTCTCTGTGATACTTGAAACCTTGAGTAACATAATTTCCAGGTCATTTCCTGTTTTAAAAGGCCTTTTCTCTGCCTAAGCAAGCCTATGGTTCCAGGCAAAAAATAGATAGAACTTGTCTCTCGCAACCCTTTAATGGCATTTTGGTCTATTTTTTAAAAAGGCAACTAGACAAGAACTATGAACAAGTGCAATATCACACAAAAAAACTGTTCTTATTGCCACTTCTAAATAAAGTCCTTTCTTTGGGCTTCATTTATCTTTTTGAAAAGCTATCATAAAGCTGAAGGAAAATGCAGAGCAAAATGGACAACGGAAGAGAAAAAAGAGGTGTTCTTCACCTTGCTAGCATGTCTTCATTTACAACCAAATTTGTGTCACATGGGTGCTAATGTTCTACAGTCAATCATTACATATCATTCTAATACTAAACTTGTCTAGCTGAGTATTTTTTTTTCAAAGTAAAACAGGTCTACTTAAATTAATGAAATTTTGTCTACACACTTGCAGGTCTGTCTAGGCCAGTGATTCTCAATCTGTGGGTCCCCAGATGTTTTGGCCTACAACTCCCAGAAATCCCAGCCAGTTGACCAGCTGTTAGGATTTGTAGGAATTGACGGACAAAACATCTGGGAACCCACAGGTTGAGAACCACTGATCTAGGCATACAGAAGCACAGCCATTTATAAATTAAAAAGGCAGAAGACGAATGAAGCCTGAGCATGGCCAGTACTTTCGACCTGCAACATGATGTGGAAAATTGGTTGGGAAAGCAAAATGGAAGGAGAACTGAACTGGTCTCCTGAAGGCCATAATATTATTTACTATGCTGGCTAGGTTGGCTGTACATCTGGAAACAGCTGTATAACAAAAACCAATTTGCCCCAATCAAATAAGGTCAGTGTCAATGACTTATACTATCTTGACTGTCTGGGATCCTGAAAAAGACTTCAGGAACAAAGGCATTCCTCATTGTTGCAGGTGACATGTCTTCTGCAACTAAAATTGATACATTAAAAGTTGAAAAAAGCCACCGATAATAGGACATTAAACTAATACAACATTTGTACATATGTAGCTGGATACTACAATGTCCATACAGATGTGATTCCAAATTTCTAAAAAAAAATTAGAACTAAATAACATATTTATTGTTTCATAACTTTATTGTTGCATAACAATTTCATTATCCTCAATGGAAACTGATTATCTCATTTATTCCACATGGGTGGGGGGGGGGGGGTATAGGACTTTATTCTACTCAGGTGGGAAAGTGGGGGGGGGATTGTCTTTTTAGTGTTTCCTTCCATGGCTTTCTGTTTTGTAAAAAAGTGGATAATTTGTCCACCAGTCGTAATGTGCCTTGTTCACATTCAAACACCGACAGCCAATAGTCAAGCCCAGAGGTCATACACAGAGAGTTATTGAATTGAAGCCTAAATCCACAATTCCAGCACCAGTAAGCCAGTGTCCACGTTCCGAGGTCAAACAAGCCAATAAGTAATGTATAACTAATTGTAAGACAGAATCCAAATACTTAAGTCCTGTTCCCGTCTAGGGTTCACAGAGCCACCTACACAAAGAGTTCATGATAACACCATCCAGTAAGACATTGCCTCCAGCAATAAGACTGTGAACTCAAGAGGCCTTTATGCTAAGGTAGCAAGTGTTTCTTGTAAGTAGCCTGTTTCTCAACTAACCTGGCAAACCTACGTAATTGAGCTTGCTCTCTGTGAAGTTACACATGACATCACTCCCATTTGATGTGATTGACTCCTGTCATTTCTAAATCAATCATCTGCTTCATTTCCTATCACAAGGGGAAGCATGTAAAAACTATATAATGGAAATAATGGAATTTAAAAAATAACATTTTGGAAATAGTCAAAATTAATAATGATATATAGAAAAAAACCATACAACCAGCCCACGTTACACACACAACTTTAATTTACTTTTCCAATTCTGTGGTCTGCAAAAAGGAAACTATCAAGACAACAAATTAGCAGTACCTTGAAATTGCGTAGTTTCACTAAAATAAAAAATATTTTTAAAATAATACATTTTTGTTAAAGTTTCATGACAGAGGAGTGATGGTGATAAAAGGGGTATTGAGGCACATTTAAAGACTGCCCACACAAAACGGATCTAAAATGGAAAAATCAGACCGTTTCCATCCCATCTTAAAATACCCACATTTGGTTGTTTCTATGTAAATAAAGAACGTTGGAATTGATTGCTCAACTTGAAAAAATGTTGTTTAAAACAGTTTAAAAACAGAGTCCCACAGGCAACCCGCAGAAATACCCTGAATTGTTTGATGGCTTCCATGGGATTCCATCTTTAAAGTGTTTAGAAACGGGAAAGACAGCGTATGATGAGGTTCTTAGTCTATGAAAGCTTATGCTACCAACACCTTTCTAGCAATATCAATAATTCTGCCAATCCCTTTGAAAAGTGATTTAGACTAACATAGCTATGTCTTTGAATTCTAACATAGATTTAAGAAGTCATGACTGGTTCATTTTTATAATCCCTACGTATTCAATAGTGTACAAAATATTGTAGTTCATAAAGGTGTCCCAGTCCTGGCTTATCATGCAGCAACGGTGACAACAGAGTTCTGTATGCCCATTGAGTGGGTCACAGCCGACTCAAGTTCTTACTCTACTTCTATGAGCAATTGTTTTTATTTTATTTATTTATTTCCATCATTTTTACCCCGCCCTTCTCACCAGAGGGGACTCAGGGCGGCTTACAAAAAATGGCAGTTAATGCACAATAATACAATAAAATAGAACATCAAAACAGTTATAATATACAATATACAAAGTTTAAAACAGTGCAGAGTGCTTATGCCATTTGTCCACCAGACCTTGTACAAAAACCTTGCCACTGCAAGGAGTAATTGTGACAGGGATCCTGCTTCTGACTGTTGAGCTGAAGATCACCGGAGAGAGGTGGAAGGAAAATCAGGTTGTGGTGTCCCAATTGACAGGAAAAAAGCTCCCCATGGCTCACAATAGCTGCTGCCCAGTAAATCAGGCTTGGGGATAGTAGGACTACAAGATGTCATTCATCTATGCAATTAAGGTAGTTACTAGGGGTGTGAATTTTTTTCGTTAGTCGTCATAAGTCATATCAAATTAATTAAATTTGTACTTACACAATATCCAACACGTGGGCATGACCCGTGCCAAAAACTTAAGAATCAAAATAATAATAATAATAATAATAATAATAATAATAATAATAAAACTTTATTTATACCCCGCCACCATCTCCCCAACGGGGACTCGGGGCGGCTCACATGGGGCCATGCCCAAGACAATACAATAGACAAAATATAAAAACAACATATCAGAATGCAATTAAACAATGCAACAATAACACTACACAATACAGAACAAAAAAGCAGAACGTAGCATAACATAACAAAACGCACCCAATACTTTTTCATTTGCATTTGGTAAACCTTGGAAGCCTCCCAAAGTCAGTTTTGTTTTCAGCACAAGCAAACAAAGAATTGTCAAAAAGGCTGCAATTCCTTTTTAAATTACTAGCCTCTCGCCATTAGGAGAGGAAAGCAGCAGGGAGAAAGCAGAGTTCACTGGGAAAGAGACTGAGAAATGTAGTTTGCAAAGCCAAGGAGTCATTTGACAGAATTCAAAAGGCCCTGCCCTAAAATACATTTCCCAGAATTCCACACAGTATCAGAAAGCCCCAATCAGAATAGGGGAGGGATTTGTCCCTTTGTTGCAGGAGCCAGTGAGAATTTCAATAAACTGTTGAATCTGCAAAGAGGAGGACTGACTGATACTTCTAGTAAGAAAATCTCTGTGCTGGGCTGGGAAGAAATCCCTAAATTGAAGTTCTATTGGTTAATATGAAAGGCATTCAATGAAATAGCTGTTGTGGCCTGAAAAACTGTTTTTGTCAAAACTTTAAAATATTCACTAAAATATTCACCGGGAGCCTGGGTGGCGAAATGTGTTAAAGCACTGAGCTGCTGAATATGCGGACCGAAAGGTCCCAGGTTCAAATCCCGGGAGCGGAATGAGTGCCCGCTGTTAGCCCCAGCTCCTGCCAACCTAGCAGTTCGAAAACATGCCAATGTGAGTAGATCAATAGGTACCACTCCGGTGGGAAGGTATCGGCCCTCCATGCAGTCATGCCGGCCACATGACCTGGAGATGTCTATGGACAACGCTGGCTCTTTGGCTTAGAAATGGAGATGAGCACCAACCCCCAGAGTCGGTCACGACTGGACTTAACGTCAGGGGAAACCTTTACCTTTACCTATGAATATTTCTGAAGGTTGGGAGGAATGATCTTGTGTCATTGTATAAAACATTCAAGGAGATAGCTTTTGTAGGTTTTTTAAAACAATGTTGTTTATAAAAACTTTCATTATAGCAACGAAAATTTTAGTAATGATACTTTAAAAACACTTTAGAAACAAAATGCCAGCACCTCCTAATTTTTAATGGCCTTTGAAACATTGATCACACATGCCTAGTAGTTACACAACTAAGTAGTGCATCTAGAATACTATCGATGTTTCCTATTTATTAGCATCTTACTTTGTCTATTGCTCTTTTGCAAGCATTATTTTTCAATTTTCTTTACCAAAAGCAGCCCCAAAACCCAATAAATGTCTTCCATTTTGAAACAAATAATACAAAATTAAAAAAATTAAAGTTAAATTGCTGTAAATAATTCACAGTACCATTCTGAGTAGACATGCATAGAATGGTACTATGAATTATTTACAGCAATTTAACATTTTTTTTGGTTTTGAAAATTTTGTAAGAGAAGAAATAATAAATGAGGCTAAAATATTATTAAATTTCTGTTATGTCACAGATTCTGGATGAAATATGAAAGATTAAAATTTATTTATAATGAAACAAATAAGAAAACACTATAATTTTTTATATTTCATATTTCATCCAGAATCTGTGACATAACAGAAATTTAATAATATTTTAGCCTCATTTATTATTTCTTGTCTTACAAAATTTTCAAAAAAAAGTTAAATTGCTGTAAATAATTCACAGTACCATTCTATGCATGTCTACTCAGAAGCAAGTCTCCTTGAGTTCAGTAGAGTTCGGGGCTAGAAGAATGAGTATGAGATTGCAACATAAATGGTGTCACATCATTTACAACATTTCCCTTTTACATCTTCATCAAAATTTGATCAGCATAATTCCCAAATGGGAACACTGAAGAAGATACAGACAATGAATGTAAGTGACCTGGATGAGATAAAGACACATGTTCTTTAAAGTTCAGGTAGAACATAAAGAGGAGGATTTAAATTTGATCTCAGGCCCAAATTCAAACTTCCACTGTTGAAAAGCTCTTACGGTCAGGAAGTTCTTCCTAATGTTCAGATGGATCCTTCTCTTCTGTAATTTCCTGAAATGAAGTTCTTACTTTCATTGCAAATAGATGTATTTTTGTAAACTGTTTTTACATGCATATATCTATATATATAAAAGGGTAAGGAAATTTCAGCCTAGGACAAAACAACAAAACTACACATCCCAGAAACACTAAACTTGGCAGCACCAACCCCTCATCCATGCCTCTACGTTCATACAACAAAAAGAAAAGAAAAATAAAGTCCTAATTAGAGGGAGAGGAATAATTGTTTTTATCCAATTGCTGCCAGTTAGAAGGCTAAGCTCCATCTACTTGGTCTCCTAGCAACCCACTCAGCTCAGGGGACAGGCAGAGTTAGGCCTCACTTAGGCCTCTTCCACAGATTATCTAATTTGCACTGGATTATATGGCAGTGTAGACTCAAGGCCCTTCCACACAGCTATATAACCCATTTATAATCTTATATTATCTGCTTTGAACTGGATTATCTTGACTCCACACTGCCATATAATCCACTTCAGTGTGCATTTTATACAGCTGTGTAGAAGGGGTCTCATATAATCCATTTCTAAGCAGATGATATAAGATTATAAATATACAGTAGAGTCTCACTTATCCAACATAAACAGGCCGGCAGAACGTTGGATAAGTGAATATGTTGGATAATAAGAAGGGATCCAGGAAAAGCCGATTAAACATCAAATTAGGTAATCATTATACAAATTATGCACCAAAACATCATGTTATACAACAAATTTGGCAGAAAAAGTAGTTCCATGCGCACTAATGCTATGTAGTAATTACTGTATTTACCCTTTACCTTAACTACCACCAATTCCTCAATACTTTATTTCCCATACTTCGCCACAGCAACGCGTGGCCGGGCACAACTAGTACATATATAATTTTGAAAGCAAAGACACATTTTGTCAACACTACTAGTTTCTAGTGAAGGTAACAAAAAGGTGCACTTGCATTAATTATTAGTATCATTTCAAACAAAACAATCACATGAAATCCTCCAAGCATATCCTAATCAGTTAACACATCTTTTTTTTACAAAGACTTGGAAAGAAGAAGAGGACCAATTTTATACAAAAGGAGAGGGTCTGGATTTGTTTCTCTGGCATTTTCATAACAGAAACATGCTTTCATGTGCTCTGACATGCTAAATGTGCACATAAATACACCTGATGGTCTAACAATAAACAAAATTCATTAGCACTGAGTACGGTAGTAACTCATCTTTATCCTTCACTTTTGCCCCTTTGTGTGTTGGTGAATAATCCATCACTACTGCTGTGCACATAAGATCTGCATTCCAAGTGAATTAAACCAAAAGTATTCTTTACTTTAAATATTTATATACACTGTCTTTGTTCATATTGTTTGAGATAGCTTATGGGAACAAAAAGACACCATAAAAGCAACCTTATAATACATGAGACAGGGCTTTCCTGTAGCAGCACCCTGTCTGTGGAACTCACTCCGAAAGGAAGTCAGGCTGGCTCCATCCCTGTTCGGCTTCCAGAGCACTGCCAAAACTGTATTTTTGCTTTTTTAAACTTTCAAATGGTTTGTAATCTGTTTTCAAATAATAGTTTAATAGATGTTATTGTATGTTGCTCTTGGGAACAGAAAAGCAATTAATAAATGCACACAGAGAGAAAGAAAACAAACAACAATAAAAAGCCTGCAGTGACACAATTTCAAAACAACCACAGTTTAAAAACATCATACAACATAGAAGCCAGAATAAAACAACAATAAAGAAGAAAGACTGCATATAACTGTGACATGGAAGCAATAAAATCCAGCCTCTGAAGGCCAAAGGCTCTTTTAAATAGAACGCTCTTAACACTGCAGCAGAAGGTCAAGGAGAGGGCACGACAAACTGCTGGAGGTAAGTATTTTCAAAGCCTTGGTGTAGAAACAATCCTCATTATTCCACACTAGCCAAGCCTGCCACCTGAGGCAAACTAGCAAATTTCCCCACCTTCTTCCTTTTACAGTTTTCATCACAGAGGTAAGGTGGCCACAAGTTCTCCATAGCAGAGCCGGTCCAACAATGAGGCGAATTAAGCGGTCGCTTCGGGCGCAAAACATATGGGGTCGTAGTCAAGACTGCTTTTTCTGTTGATTTGTTGTAAGACATGATGTTTTTGGTGCTTAATTTGTAAAATCGTAATGTAATTTGATATTTAATAGGCTTTTCCTTAATCCTTATTATCCAACATTTTTGCTTATCCAACGCTTTTATTTTTCAGTGATTGGTTTTGGGAGGGGGGGCAAAATTCTGTTCACCTACACTTGAAAAATACCTAGGGCCGGCTTTGCTCCATAGGCATGAACTCATTCCATAAATGGACAGGGGAGAAGAAGATTCCCAAGGTGTTCATGATTTGCCACCAGAACCGGTCCAACAATGAGGCAAATTAAGCGGTCGCTTCGGGCGCAAAACATATGGGGCGCAGTCGAGACTGCTTTTTCTGTTGATTTGTTGTAAAACATGATGTTTTGGTGCTTAATTTGTAAAATCTTAATTTAATTTGATGTTTAATAGGCTTTTCCTTAATCCCTCCTTATTATCCAACATTTTCGCTTATCCAACGCTTTTATTTTTCAGTGATTGGTTTGGGGGGGGGGGTGCCAAAATTCTGTTCGCCTACACTTGAAAAATACCTAGAGCCGGCTCTGTTTGCCACATCAGGGTATAGCTCAAACTGCCCATAGAAGGGCTGGCCCTATAAATGCTGCAAACCTATACTAAGAAGCAAAGCCAATTTTGAGACCTCTCCTAGCCTCTTACTTCATAGCCAGTCAAAATATACTGTATTTCATGAAATTTAAGGTGCCATCAAATGTAAGGCTTTTGAAGTCTGAATTTTAAGAAAATCAAATTTCTTAGAATATTTTTCAGAATATCCTCTGCATGTTGAAACTTAATCCAGACAAGACAGAGATCCTACTGGCCAGTCAGGGTATAGGGTGGCAACCTGTGCTCGATGGGGTTACACTCTCCCTGAAGACACAGATCCACAGTCTGGGGGTCCTCCTGGACTCAGCACTGACGCTTGAAACTCAGGCTGGGAGAAACAAAGGCTGGGAGAGCCTTTGCATAGTTAAAGCTTGTGCACCAACTGCAACTGAACCTCAAGAAGTGTGACTTGGCCATGGTGGTCCATGCCTTCGTTACCTCCAGATTGGATTACTGCAATGCACTCTATGTGGGGCTGCCTTTGAAGACAGCCCGGAAACTTCAACTTGTACAACAGTCAGCAGCCAGGTTGTTAACAAGAGCGAATTATAGAGAGCAGACAACCATCCTATTAAAACAGCTCCACTGGCTACCGATAAGTTTCCGTTCTCAATTCAAGGTGCTGGTTATCACCTATAAAGCCTTAAACAATTCAGGTCCATCTTATCTTTGTGATCACATTTCCTACTACGAGCCTGCGTGGTCTCTGAGATCTGCTGGGGAGGCCCTCCTCTCGCTTCGGCTGTTGTCTCAAACACGATTGGTGGGGATGAGGGAGAGGGCCTTCTCGGCAGTGGGGTCCCCGGCTCTGGAACTCCCTCCTGAGAGAAATTAGGCTAGCCCCCACCCTGGCCACATTCCCTAAACATCTGAAAACCTGGCTATTTAAATGTGTGTTTGATTAAATTGGCATACATTGACAACTGTCCCTTACCTCCACCTAAACCCAGTTACTGCACTTCTTCTGGTTCATTCAGTAGAGGTTTATAAGATATTGTACACAGATAACATTTGCCTTGCCCCAGTGGAATATGTTCACTGTGCCTGACTATTAGTTATTGCTTGCTTGAGTATGTTTTAATGTATTATATGTTTTATGATTTCATGTTTATGTTTTAATGCATTTATATGATTGTATTTTTTGTGTATTGTATTTTTGTGTGAGCTGCCCTGAGTCTCTTCGGGGAGATGGGGTGGGATATAAGAATAAAATTGTTGTTGTTATTACTACGCACAATACCGTTTTTGTTTCAATGTGGCTTTTTAGATGCCTTTAACCATTCAGACTCATGGTGCAACCTTCATTATGAGCAACCACATAAACAGGAGTTAGCAAACATTTTAAAATGATATGAGTTTCTCTCCTACCTACTCTCCCATGTAAACACATCACTCCATGATTTCTGCTCTCCATTTTTCTTACAGCAGAGCAAGCAAACTAGCTTGTTCTGCTGACTGTTGAACACGCACCCTGCCCACGCTTCTCCAAGCCCTCAAGTTGGCTTGTGTCTAGGCAAAAGGGATTACAGCTTGCATCTGGAGATATTTGGCAGCTCGAACACCAACCGCCCAGGAGATTGCCAACATTGTAGGCTGGTGTGAAACATCAATTGGAGCATCCAGCAGGTGCTTTCATTTTTGCCTGGGACAGGTCTAGATCTCAGATGGCTTTGGGCTTGGTGAATGAAGCCTACTCAGCCCTATGTCTTTGGTCCCATGCCAACCTTAGCACAGCTGCACTACAATAGTTGAGCTCTTATTATGATGATGCAAGGGAGCTATAGTTGAGAAATAAAGCCCTGCAGATGACATTTCTAAAAAAAAGTGTGTGTGATTTTTTTTAAAAATCAACTTAAGGGTATTAAGTTATTTGCAATATAGAGCAAATACATATACTGACTATATGCCTAAACTGCTCAATATCCTAATTGGCATTTTTTAAAAAAAATTCGACGTTCCTCCTGTTCTCAATTTTGTCAGCTGTGTCTGGTTTGAATACTCCTGCTCTCTGCCCCAAGGGTTGAACACCTGGTGATTTTCAAGAGAAAGATTGAGAAGTAGTTGTGAAATATGCTAGCAAACACATGCTAATATATCCTAGTATCTTGTGCAGATAAGGAAATATGGACATATTAGCCTTTTTATCACAAAATACAGAAGTATACTGACTGTTTTAATAAGCTAAGCACTTATTGGGTGATATTTTCCTCTGCCTTGTTCTATAATAAGCTTCCATTTCTTTTTACAAAGCAAAAGAAGTTGCCTAGTCAGAAATTTGTTTATTCTTTTGATCTAGGTACAATTTTCCTAAGTGATCCACTTTTTTTCGTGTCAGGAACAACTTGAGAAACTGCAAGTCACTTTTGGTGTGAGAGAATTAGCAAGGACGTTGCCCAGGGGAGGCCCGGATGTTTGATGTTTTTATCATCCTTGTGGGAGGCTTCTCTCATGTTCCCACATGAGGAGCTGGAGCTGACAGAGGGAGCTCATCCACACTGTCCCTGGATTCGAACCAGAAACCTTCAGGTCAGCAACCCAAACTTCAAGTCAGCAGTCCTACCAGCACAAGGGTTTAACCCATTGAGTCACCGGGGGATGAGTTCCACTGATTTTAAAGAAAGGTCTACACAGCGTATAGTGCTCAGCACACAGCGAAATCAAGGTTTGCTTTTAAAAAAAATCCTGAATATTTTCAAGCCATGGTTAGTTGAATCTCTAGATACAGAAACTATGGATAATGGAGGACTGAATATATGTGTATTTGTTGATTAGCCTTTCAACACTGCATTTTTTCCAACAGTCCTCTGATCATTATTAGGGACTAGAAATATTTATAAGAATAAAAAAGTAGTACAAATCCCACATTTACTCATTAAGAATACTAGAACTCTCAAA
This sequence comes from Anolis carolinensis, assembly GCF_035594765.1. Classification (NCBI taxonomy): domain Eukaryota; kingdom Metazoa; phylum Chordata; class Lepidosauria; order Squamata; family Anolidae; genus Anolis; species Anolis carolinensis. The sequence goes on from NC_085846.1 coordinate 78,756,021, forward strand.
TAAACCAAACAACCTCAACCTGCGGTCTGCTAAAGTTATAACAATATTAGTAACAAGCTCCAGTGACAGTGATGTTACTGCACTTGCTCTCATAGCTCTCCCCATAGGAACAGCTTCATCATACACTATTCCTCACAATTTTGGAATTGCATGTCACTAATCCAGTTCACCAAGAGGACCCCCTGAATTAAAAGGTGTGTACATTATTGTGATGGCAAGTCCCCAATCCAACTACTCAAGCACAACTATTTCTTCAGTGCAGGTTGCAGAACAAGCATAAAAAAATACCCTGTAGACTGGTAAGGGCAGCAATCAGGAGAAGGCAAAATAGGCACAAGCATGCCAATCCACATCAATTCTGGACATAAATCACGTGCATTTATGAGTGTTTCCTTTTCTATACAGCACCTATATAATACATAGATGTCACACTGGATTCTGCATTTATGATACGTTAATGTTGCTAATGAAACAAATCTTCCAAGATTCACTCCACTTTGATAACACAAAATGAGATGCCAAAGTAAGTCCTTCATTTTGATAAGAATTCTGTCAGCTAAGATCCCATAAGCATACTGGTGGAGAAGTCTTTGTGGGATCTCCTCTTCTTTTTTTGCCCTGGGTGTGTAAGAGTCCAGGGCCATACTAATATCATTATAGGCCCCTGGGCAAAGAGACATTAGGCTCTACCTACACAACCATTCACTGGGGAAAACGTAAATTATCAATAAAATAGATGTATACGTCCAGCAGACACAATGCTTGTTTTCTCTTTCTCTCTGCAACTCATTTCCATTTCTGTGGTCCACTCAAAACACTAGGTTTCATTTCTGCCCAAAGGGCTATTTACGAATTTTGCTAACACATAATAAATCTACAGTTTTGTTTTCCTCACTTCACTTTGTTACATTTCCTCTAACTCTTCACCACACAAAAAGAATTCCTGCAACCCAAACAGCGCAGGCTCTGCTTCCAATAATGGAAATGTACACTGTCTGCAATTGTTGCCCCAGCCGTTAATTTCTTCCCGTGAATCTTGCATTCTCCTTCCATAATATTGCAAGCAATAAAAACAGGAAAATTTCTCTCATGGATGCAGACATGCCAACTCTACTACAAGTTGTAATTTTTCTACTTCTACTGAGTGGGAGATTTGAATGATGAGGTGGGCAATCTGAAAATTAGTGTTAAATTCTGGCCTGTGCATAGATTAGTATGGGCCCCCTATACTTGTGGGGCCCCTGGGCAACTGCCCAGTGTGCCCATGTGTTAAGACGGCACTGCATACATGAGTAGCTGGTGTGTAACTCCATCCCTATAGCTACTAATTAACCAGAAGGGTGGACCCAGCTGTATTCTGTATATCTTTGTGCAACTGTATTCTATATACCAGTGCCTTCAGTGGACAGGGCTAGCGGAAGGTGACCACTCATGCCGCTTCAACTGTTTGGTGGCCAAGAAGATGGAGATAAATCTGCAAATCCCCAAGGTGCCTTTGCACACCTAAGGCACACAGTATTTCACAAGGTGATCCAATGTTCAAACAAAAGTACATGCATACCCATAACCCAGGAACTAACATCTGGGTTCATTTCCAACTGGATATTGCAAATCTGTTTAAAATGCATTTGATGAAGACAGATGTTTCAAATTTAGATCACTACCATGATCACTACTGCCATTGGGATCTCCTGAAGCTCAAGACAACAGCATAGATACTGCCCCAAATCAAAAAGCCAAGATGTCTGCAACTGCTTCACAAGCAATAAGTGTTACCGTTATTAGCTTGGAATAAAGTTGCATTTTTGATATCAACTGTTGATCCCAGTTTTACATGTATAACTGCAAAGTACACAGGCCGGCCCAAGGTAATTTTCAAGTATAAAAGGTTTCCCCTGATGTTAAGTCCAGTCATGTCTGACTTTGGGGGTTGGTGCTCATCTCCATTTCTAAGCCGAAGAGCCGCCGTTGTCCGTAGACACCTCCAAGGTCATGTGGCCAGCATGACTGCATGGAGTGCCGTTACCTTCCCGCCAGAGTGGTACCTATTGATCTACTCACATTGGCATGTTTTTGAACTGCTAGGTTGGCAGGAGCTGGAGCTAACAGCAGCCACTCACGCCGCTCCTGGGGATTGAACTTGGGACCTTTTGGTCTCCAGCTCAGTGCTTTAACGCACTTCGCCACCAGAAATATTTTCAAGTATAGGCGAACAGAATTTTGGTACCCCCCCAAAAAAAACCAATCACTGAAAAATAAAAACGTTGGATAAGTGAAAATGTTGGATAATAAGGAGGGATTAAGAAAAAGCCTAAATAAAGAACAACACTATGAAAACAGGGGAAATCCAGACAGGAAACAATCAGGGCTAGCTAACACCTCCCAACCAAGGATGCCGCTAAGGAGGAAGCAGCCAGGCTTTGAATCTGCAAGGCCATTAAATGCTAATCAAGCTGGCCAATTGCAACATTCACACTAGACTCAAACAGATAAGAGCTCTTTCTCCCACCCTGGACTTTCCACCGATATATAAACCCCACTTACCTAGCTTCCAACAGAACTCAGAACCTCTGAGGATGTGGGTGAAACGTCAGGAGAGAATTCTTCTGGAGCATGGCCAGGCAGCCCGGAGATCTGGCCTCGAGGAAGGGGCGAGAAGAAAGGCATTTGCCACTTTGGGGAGCAGAGAAGGGGCGTTTCTCTGCTCTGCAAAGTGGCAAAATGTTTTCCTTTTCACCAGGAAGGCGTTCACCACTTTGCAGAGCAGAGAAGCGCCCCTTCTCTGCTCTGCAAAGCAGAGAATGTCTTCCTTGCGGAGGCAGGCGCGGTGGCAGAGGCAGGCGTTGCCACAACGGCGCCCCCTACAGGATGGTGCCACAGGCAACTGCCTAGTTTGCCTCGTGGTTGAACCATCCCTGAAAGTACATGATTAGATTTTCCCTATATATTTTTTTTAAAAGTTAAAAATTGTTATAAATTATCCAAAATGTTTGGTATTTTATAGATTTTTTTTATTCTGGAATATCTGTAAAGACATATATGTGTATAATGAGATATCTTAAGTATGAGATCCAAGTCTAAACACAAAATTCATTTTATATTTCATATATATATACCTCCTGGACATAGACTGAGAATAACTTTATACATTATATTTTAATAATTTTTGCATGAAACAAAGTTTGTGTATATTGAACCATTGGAAAGCAAAGGTGTCACTATCTCAACCACTCAAGCAAGCAGTTTTGGATTTTGGAATTCTGAATAAGGAATGGTCAGCCTGCATTGAGTTTGAAAACTTTCATAAACATTTTTAAACAATAGTAGGAAAAAGATTTTTTTAAAAAAAAAAATGGTAGGACAGGCAAAGATCCATAGATATAAGCAACGAAAGTGAAAATATTATAGTTAATACTAGCTGTGCCCGGCCACGCGTTGCTGTGGCTAGGACTTTATTTTTCTTTTTGTTGTATGATTGTAGAGGCGTGGATGAGAGGTTGTGCTGTCAATTTTTGAGGTTGTGGGGGGTTTAGTTTAGTTGTTTTGTCCAGTGCCGTGATTCCATTATCCTTTTATACATATATACAATGGTCTATAGACAATTTCTGAAATATCTCTTTTATTTTTAAAAAATGACTCATGTGTCTGGGCAAACTTTGCCAGATCATTATTCAGTTGGAAAAGCAGCTAACCAATGGAATCTATTTTTATCCCCAGTGCCATGAAAGCCAGAATTTTAATTTCAGTGGCTTACATTTTGCTGTGGCAATGGTATAGTTAAATCATTAGTGGAGAAGAGAAAAGTGGACCTGGATTCTGAAAAGAAATGGCAAAACTCGTTCTTTCTTATATTGTTTCTGTCACCACAGGCACCCAAATATCATGATGATTAGCACAATGAAATGAACACATGCTCTGCAAATACTGTCCATATTTTAATGACTTTATACTTGGAGCTTGAAGAAAAAACAGGCTTTTCTAAGAGGGGGAAATCTTGGGCTGCAACCATCAGCCCCTCTGTTTCAAAATAATGTCTGGGCCAGGAAAGCAGCCTGCTCTTAGTTTCTGCAAACTCGTCAACAAGTATAAATGTTTTTGCAATAATCGGGGAATTATTGACCAAGGACAACACCCTCTTTCTGATAAACGGTAGAAATGTTAATACTCTTGGCAAAATGGTTTTTGCACTAATTACTGTATCCATCTGCTCCACAAGATTGATTAGACTGTGAAAATGTTTGTTCTCTTCTCTCCTGCAAGGATGGGGTTCTTCTTGGCATTGGTCTAGTCCTGCCTTGTGTCTGCGCAGAGATGGATATGCCGTTTTAATCAAAGCAAAGCCAAGTTCATTTCAAATGAAAACCAAGGCACGCTCCTTTATTAAGGGAGTTAGGAGGAAATATTTGTGTGGGTGCTATATTGCAATGCTGGTTCCCCTCCATGATTGTTTCAGTCTTTGAGAGAACTTTTTTTTTTTTAAATTTTAATGTGATGCCCATATTCTCAATTCAGGAAAAATGTTGATGGTGGAAAAGTCTACAAAAGAGCCCAGATGCCCATGAAGTCTTGCTTGTGCTTGAGCTCAGCTGCAGAAACACAACCTGCTCTCCTTCCCACCTCTTGGCAATGCATCTCCCAAGTGAAGAGCTACATGTCAATTAGCTCTCTGCCTCCACCAACACCTGCAAAGAGGGCCGGCCTGTGATTGGAATATGAATGCCAGCCAACATGTAAATCCCTTAAAGAGGTGCAGAAGAATAACATCCTCTCCTCCAATTAAGCTGAAATCACTGCCTGACTCTCACTGGATATCAACTTGCTCTAGGTTCAAATGCCACCTCTCAAACAGATGGGAATCACACTTTGCAAGTGATGAGTCAGGGACAATGTTGTACAAAACCTATACTCTGGTCACAAAATTTCTATAGTTATTAGATGTTCGGTCCAAAAGGAATGTGTGCAATCAGAATGCAAACCTCTCAGAGAAGATGAAGAAAAAGGTGGTGGAGGAGGAATAGCCTGGTATTTGACAAAATCAAACGTGGCATTTCCTCTTGCCCTGTTTTTCCAGGCATGGCATGAATGGAAGAAAGGTCAAGAGAAAAGCAAAAGACACATGAGAAGACAAGCATAAAGTGTGGGGGGAGGAATGACAATCACTGAAAAAATTAACTTATATGGAGGGAACAAATAGAGTTACAACCAGCAGAGGGTATGTGAATTAGACCTTTTTATCAGAGGAACCTTAACATGGCCCAGAAGATGTGAATTTGCTTTTTGAGACTGATTTCATGTCATCTGGCAAATGAATTTTTGCACATGTATTAAGTATGATGCTTCTAAGAATAGCAAAGTGAATCAGGCCAAATATCGATCTAGGCCACTGTTCTTTTTTAGCCATGGCCAGGCATGTGCATATTAAAAGTGGAATATGAGTCCAATTGCACTTTCTTGCCTGTGTTCCTTAGTAGCTGATATTTCAAGGCATACTGCTTACCTACTAGAAAAAATATATGTTTGTTATGACTGGATATTATTATTATTTTATTGTATGACACAGCAAATAAGATAGATATGCTGGATTTCGTATCACAAAATCACAAATCGAACACTTCCCAAGTGTCTAGGACTGTGTGATATATTTTCGGATGATGTGCGCAGATCCCAGTAGGGTGGCCTTTTGCAGTTGGCAGATCGTAATTTTATCAATGTCTATTGTTTCCAAATGCCGGCTGAGATCTTTTGGCATTATTATCATTATTATTTTGACCACTAGCCTTATCTATTAACCCATCTAATCCCCCTTTTAGAGGCAGACAAACTGGACATTTTTGGGTAGGAAATATCACAGCTTAATAGTATACTGTGTAAAACAAAATCATATATATCCTGGTTTTCCCACTATGAAGCTTCCTTGGATGATCATGAGATCTGCATTCCTGCTACAAATTTGACTGATTTGAATTATCATATTCCACACAACTCCCATCTCTTCAGTATGACAGTACCTTGTAATGTATTGATCACATCTGCTACAGCTCTTAACTCCTCATTGTGAGAGAATATCTATTCATCCGCCATTGCACAGATCCCTTCTAAGGAACTCATCACCTTTTTAGTGTCCTAGGATGTTAAAGGGACAGTCCAGTGACAGATAGGCATGCTGGTCATCACATAGTGTCGCTGGACTTACTGATAAAGCGCCACCCCCAACCGGAGTGGAAGCATTTTAGGACGCTTCCTTCCTAACGTGGGAAGGCTCCCATGTCGTGTTGGCTCCAATGGCAACACCCATGTGATAGGGGAAGTACCATAGAGTCACACTGGAGGAACAAAAAAAATCCTAGACAGAGATTATCTGTAGGAATTTGCTAGGTCCTCTAACACAACTAATTTGCCAGGAGAGTATGTTATAGAATCATCCAGAGGACCTAGCCAATTTCTAGGGAGGCCACCCCCCCCCCCAAACCACCAGTTGTGAGGATTTTACTATATTTACTTCAAAATAGACTGTTCTGGTCTCCTTGCACTGTTGTTTCACTGACTTACCTAGCTTCTTGTTGTCCTGGCCTTTGTCACTAGGACCAAGGTTCCTTCTGCACTACCATATAAAATCCAGATTATCTGATTTGAACTGGATTATATTACTGTGTAGACTCATATAATATGGAATATCTGCTTTGATAATACAGATTATATGGCAGTGTAGAAGGGGCCTGAGAGTATATAAACAGAGTTAGCTTAGGCTCAGTCCTGTCCCATCTCTGCTAAAACTTCTTGCTTGCTACTCCTGATTGCTCATTGTAGATCACAAGCTATCTGTGACTGCCAGCCATCAACCTAGCAGAGTTGTTCTTTTGCCTCTTGTTCCTCTTTCCTGTACTTTTGATAGTCAAATGAGTCATTCTGAAATCCTTTTGAATTAGTAAATATCTGTTAGTTGCCTTAAGCATTACCTTTTTAATAGAAAGGTGGGATAAAAATGTATAGATATATAATACAATATAGGCCCGGGCTGTGGCGCAAGCTGGTGAGCAGCCAGCTGCAGCCAGCTGAGACCAATCACTCTGACCAAGAGGTCATGAGTTCGAGGCCAGCTCGGAGCCTGCGTTTTTCTTTGTCTTTGTTCTATGTCAAGGCATTGAATGTTTGCCTTATATGTGTAACGTGATCCACCCTGAGTCCCCTTCGGGGTGAGAAGGATGGAATATAAATACTGTAAATAAATAAATAAATAAATAAAATACTTCACAACATCTTGAAACGGAAGAGTACATAGAAAGGACAAAGTGTATTTATTTACCTAGATATATACTCATATGCTTTATCTTTTTTCTGAACCCCTCGACGTTTTCTAGTAGAAATATACACCTACCCAGATTGCCATATATGCTCACATTTGTACAGTTATGTGTAAGAAATCTAATAGGACTCCATAACAGAAATTGGATGCAATGTTAAATTACACACACACAAACACACACACACACACACACACACACACACACACACACAAAATACCACTATAATGGAGTTATCCTTTATCCTCTTCCAAATTAATTTATTAAAATTCTACTAATTCATAGTGATCATGGCTTAATACTTATCTCGGTCACTCAGTTTCTACCTTCTCTCTCTCTTAGGATGCATCTACACTGTAGAATTAATGTGTTCTTACACCACTTTAAATGCCACAGCTCAATGTTATGGAATCCTAGGAGTTTTAATTTTACAAGATCTGTGGCCTCTTCTGCCAAAGAGAGCTGACGCCTCACCAAACTACAAATCTAATTCCACAGTCTTGAGCCAATTGAAATGGTGACAAACTGCATTAGTTCTATTGTATAAATGCACCATTACTCTCTGAAATGAACTGGTAAATACAGTATTCCTTCAGACCCAAAACATCTTTTAGTTCCAATTTTCATGGTAGTTTTAAAATTCTTAATGTTGTGCTAACCACCAGGCGAAACCAATAACTCATAAATTTTACATCTACTGTTTGCCACCCATCTCTGTGTCTTCTACATTTGCGCAAAGTTCTGGCTGGATCATTGAATTTTTTCAGCAGCAGTTCTAAATTTCTACAGGGTTGTTTTGAGTCAGCTCTGTCAAAGGCTTGTGCTAGAGTTCACCAGCCAACACTACTACTGCTACTGCTTTTGTTTTATTTCCTTTTTCTACTGTGTCTGGCTATGCTTTGATATGAGCTTTGTGAGAGAAGACTATTTCTCATAAACTTTGCATTTTGTTCTAATAATTGCTGTTTTGAAGTATTACTTCTTATCCCATTGTTGATATGTATGCATTATGGATGGGGATGTTGTCAAACATTCAAAATGACAATGAAAAATGCAGAGGGAAAAGGGGGGTGTTGCAGTTTTCTTTTCTTTTTTTCCACCCCAAAGCTGTCTTGAGCTGCCTAATTAATGAATGTACAACCAAGAACAGTTAAAGTCTTCAGAGCTGGGAGGAAAAATGTGAAGAGGCAAAGTCAAGAAAAGCCCACTCTAGTCAGAGAAATAATTAATAACTAAAACAACAATAATATTTATGTCTTACTTGCCTCTCTGTGTGGATCAAGATGGGGACAAAACAAATAACACAACATACCACATAACAACAGTTAAGAGAGCATATAAACCAAAATATATTAGAAATAATGAATATATACTTTAAAAATAATGATTTAAAATAATCTCGCTAAGCCTGGTGGAAGAATAGTAGTGATGCTTAGGTGATAACTGCATAGGCCTCCGGATGAAATTCACCTGCAACTCCTATAAGCTTTAGCTATCATAAACCAACAATGAGAAATTTTGTAAGCTGGCATTTATCTCAAGGGACACAACACACCCACTTTTGTTCTATACAATGATTCAAAGAATATTTGAAAATACAAAAATATGAAAATCCTAGGCTATTGAGAATTATCATGATTTGAGATAATTCTGCACAAAATTCACACATAGCTTTTTGAAAAACATTTTCTGTGAAAGTCATGCATTTGTGTATTTTTGTGCAGAATAAATCCCAGCCCTCACCACTTTTTGTACAAAAAAAGCATTTTTTGAGTGGGAACTAATATTAAAACAAATACTAATGGTATTGCTGGGAAATATTTTTGCATAGTAGATATCCCAATCTGAAGAATGCCTATCAACAGAACAAATTGCTAAATTGGTCATTGTTTTATTTGAGGACAACATTGCAAAGAATCACATCTCTCACTCTAAACTAACAACTTTGTTTGGCAAAGCCTAACCATAGAGATGAAAATGTTCGAACTACAGTAGAGTCTCAGTTATCCAACACTCACTTTTCCAACGTTCTGGATTATCCAACGCATTTTTGTAGTCAATGTTTTCAAAACATCGTGATATTTTGGTGCTAAATTCGTAAATACAGTAATTACTACATAGCATTACTGTGTATTGAACTACTTTTTCTGTCAAATTTGTTGTATAACATGATGTTTTGGTGCTTAATTTGTAAAATCATAACCTAATTTGATGTTTAATAGGTTTTTCCTTAATTCCTCCTTATTATCCAACATATTAACTTATCCAATGGTCTGCCGGCCCATTTATGTTGGACAAGTGAGACTCTACTGTATTTTGAAGCTATGGTAAAAACCTGAGCACATTTCTGGTTTTGTTTTGTTTTTAATGGACATTTTCAGAAAGGTTTTTTTTTTTTAAAGACCATTTTAGAATGCTTTACAGATTGAGTCACTTTATTACTTTAGGGATCTAACATTTATCTGCTGTTACATATAAATTGGGTTTGACATAAAATTGGTATGCTTGATATATTAAAAGCGTTTATGAAGAAAATACTATATTTCATCACATGATAGTCGCCATCGCATAATAATCATGCATACCCTTTTGGGGGGTCCCAGTTTTGGTGTTTTACCATTCTTCACATAAAAGTTGCATCTTTGGTTCACGAGTGTGACTATTATGCAATAATGTTTCAAAAATGGATCAGATTTGAAATCACTATATCTTTGCAAACCACAAACCTCCCATGACTGAAACTCTTACCACTTGAATGGGTGGAACATAGATCTTAAAAGGATTACCACTAGATGCCTCTCCCAGTGCACAAACAGCCTTGAGACTCAGCCATTCCTAAGATGGTGACTCCATGAAGGCCTAACAAGATTTTCAGAGTTATTTTTTTTTTTTTAAATTCTGGCTGAAATTGGTTAATAAAACTTTATAACTCATTAAACCATTTGTGAATTTGTGTGTAATTGTAACATGTTGCCATCATGAAATATACTGCTTTAAAATTGAGTCCATCATTTTGAAACACCCTCTATTACTCTACAGTGATAGATGAAGAAAATGGTGAATTGATTTACGCACACACATACACTCATTCCAGTAAAAATGATGACAAGACTGGCAGCTGAATCAGCACTGGTAATGCAAGAATATCTTGTACCATGTGCAAAAGATAGCAATCTGTATTGGGGGGGGGGGGGGTACACATGCGACCTAGTATCTCTAGTATCTTATCTCTTCATCCTAACATCTGTTGGCTTAAGTGACATTTTTTTTGTCTCTAACGATTGAGCCAGCCCTGTTCTTCCTGTGTTGTATATCAACTGTATCCAGTTTTACAGAATCCAGTTGAAAGAGGTCTGCTGGCTCATGGAATCCTATCCACTCCACCTTTATACATGCCTTTTGAAGTAGCACTCAATTTCTCACACGTTTTGATGACTGCTACAGAACACGCTGTACTACAGTCTACAAAAATGCTGTTTGTAAAGAAGATGGATCAACCAGATGACAGTCCTGATCAAAGACTGATAACAATGCTTATTAATTAAGTTAGTTTATAAGAAAAAATATATATGGGAACTTATGAAAGAGATGTTTTTCTGGGTCAGGTTATTACATCTTCTGGAAGTAAAGTAAATTTCCTATACTTTGCCAAAGAGCAGGACAATGAGCATTGCATTGGAGCTTGGAATTTTTTAAAAAATGAATTCTGATTCTTAACCTAGGGATAAACTTGAGGTCAACTCACATAGAAAGGATTTCTATGTTTCACCGTCTTACAGAATCAAGATTCTAAGCAGCCAATGGGAATGTGTAACATGCATCTCCCCCTCCTTGGCTTCAGACTGATAGATGTGCCATCAGCTCAAAATGCAGATTTTCTTGGTGACAGTTGCTATGTGAAATGTTATGAGATAGAAATTACTGTCATAATTAATAATAGGCAAAGGTTTTCCCTTTGATGTGATAAATTCTATGTTGCTTGAATGAGACTTCATGGCTGTGTTTATTACTGTAACTTTCTGTTTTGTCTTATTGGTTCGATTGCTACCCAGATCTAAATTCCCACAGGATTTAGACGAAACTGTTAATGCCCTAGCTGTTCATCTGTGCCTTTCCTTGTGAGACAAAGATACCTTCTTAATGAGATTATTAATACACCTTTAATTGAAAACCCTTTACACACAGAAACATAAAAATACAGATTTCTGCAAACTTTGCCTAAACACACACATAGATAATAGCAGTATTTGGAATTCTTAAGCAGGAATGTGGAGATAATGTACAAAAATAACCCTTTATTTAAAAGACTTATAATAAACAATCCTGCACCCTTTGAAAAAGAACAGAAAAAGAGAGAAGAATCTTTTTAAAAGACTACTTTGTTTCTGGAAAAAATGAAGAACAATGAACAAAGGTGGAGTGTATATAAGCATGTTCCAGATGGAAGGGACAAAAGAAACAATCCATGCAATAACATACAAACAGTTGATCACCTATTAGTTCATCCCCCAATCACAAATACAAAAAATTATAAAACATTGTGTTTTGACTGAGATTCCCAAATATCATGGCCAGGAGGTCCTTCTTCACTTGTCTTTAAGGAGGACTCTTAGGATGAGAACACTGCCTTTAAAAATATGTGCTGCTGCCCTTTAATAATACAGGAGCATTTACAACAGCTATTCTCAACCTTCTAGGACAGTGGTTCTCAACCTGTGGGTCCCCAGATGTTTTGGCCTTCAACTCCCAGAAATCCTAACAGCTGGTAAACTGGCTGGCATTTCTGAAAGTTGTAGGTCAAAACACCTCGGGACTCATAGGTTAAGAATCACTGTTCTAGGGGGGTCTACCTGCCCCATCTTCTAAAAAAATCAGAATTACTATTTCTATGATCAATTTATTTATTAATATCCCTCCTTTCTCCCAAGACATCCTATTTTTAAAAGCACAATACAATTGAAAAATATTTAATACATGAGTTAAAATACAATTAAACCAAATTTCTGTTTTAAAAAAACACAAGTTTAAACACTTTAAAACACAATTACAAACAAGTTAAATTGGTAAAATAAAAAATTAGACGCCACACACACAAAACAATTGAATACTTTACAGGCAGTCTCCAAGTGAGAAACACGATAGGTTCTGTAGGCTTGTTCTTAAGTTGAGTTTATATGTAAGTTGGAACAGGTACATTTTTAAAGTGTAACTACAGCCATGTTGCCCCTGGTGGTGGCGCGGTGTGTTAAAGTGCTGAGCTGCTGAACTTGCAGACTGAAAGGTTCCAGGTTCAAATCCCGGGAGCGGAATGAGCGCCCGCTGTTAGCCCCAGCTCCTGCCAACCTAGCAGTTCGAAAACATGCCAATGTGAGTAGATCAATAGGTACCGCTCCGGCGGGAAGGTGACAGTGCTCCATGCAGTCATGCCGGCTACATGACCTAGGAGGTGTCTACAGACAATGCCGGCTCTTTGGCTTAGAAATGGAGATGAGCACCAACCCCCAGAGTCGGTCACGACTGGACTTAACATCAGGGGAAAACCTTTACCTTTACCAGCCATGTGTGTGTGAGAGTGTTTTGGCTAGCATAAGGAAGAATTAACACACTTGTGGTGTTTGTTTTGCTGTTTGTGCCCGTGTTCAAAAGATTTCACCACACTTTCTGTGATCTTTGGATTTTGAAAAAAAAAATTGGCTGATTGTGGAAACAAGGTTTGGTTATAAAGCTCCAGTGGAGACACCTTTTCCCCATGAGAACTCTTCCAAGAATCAATTTCCCTTCCTGGGGGTAGATTTCTCTCACTTCCTGTTGTCTCACTCCCACTCTTAACTATGAGTCGTTTGTAAGTCGGATGTTTGTAACTCGGGGACTGCCTATATATTCTGCAACACACTACATCCTAAAATGCTTTCTTAAAAGGTCTTCACCTACCAGCAAGAGAAAAGAATTCCATAAGATTCAGAGAACGCTGTCTATATACAACATCATCATCATCATCATCATCAACAACAACAACAATAACATTCAATACAGTCCATAGACCCATCAGAAAACAAACAATATAGGGAGATATGGAAGATTATGGTATAGATAATCGTGACTTTCCCATTCAATGAAATGCCTTTATACTTTATCCATTTTTTTCATGTCAGAAGTGACTTAAGAGACTGCAAGTCACTCCTGGTGTGAGAGAATTGGCCATCTGCAAGGATGTTGCCCAGACACACCTGGATGTTTTGATATTTTTACCATCCTTATGGGAGCATTCTCTCATGTCCCTGCATGGAGCTGGAGCTGATACAGGGAACTCATCCGTGCTCCCCTCGGGTTGGATTTGAACCGGCAACCTTCAGATCAGCAATCCAACCTTCAAGTCATTAGTTCTGCCTGCACAAGTTTTAACCCACTGCACCACCAGGGGCTCCACTTTATCCAATGATGGATCTATATACAGTAGAGTCTCACTTATCCAAAATAAACGGGCCGGCAGAACATTGAATAAGCAAAAATCTTGGATAATAAAGAGGGAATAAGAAAAAAGCCTATTAAACATAACCTTACATTATGATTTTACAAATTACGCACCAAAACATCATGTTTTACAAGAAATTGACAGAAAAAGCAGTTCAATACACAATAATGTTATGTAGTACGAATTTAGCACCAAAACATTGCAACATTTACTACAAAAACAATGACTACTAAAAGGCAGACTGCCTTGGATAATACAGAACCTTGGATAAGTGAAGCTTGGATAAGTGAGACTCTACTGTATTTGAGAATCTAGCTGTTTAATAGCTGCCTTTCCAAATTTTAGGTTTCGAATTTCTTAATTGTGGTTTCCATTTTGATTAATGAGCCAGAAAGTAGAAAATGTTTAACAACTTTGATATCTTCATTATTTTCTTTAAAATTATGTAAATCATTCTGGTCAGTATTTTTGTCTTCTTCATGTTCAATTGTAAAACAGCTTTTGCACTTTCTTCCTGAACATTCATCAGAATTTGCTCCAAGCCTTTGCTATTCCCTGCTAGTAATACAGTGACATCTGCATATCTTAAATCATTTATATTTCTGCCTCCAATTTTCACAGGTTTTTTTTCTCTGAGTCTAATCCTGGTTTGCTTATGCTATATTATGTATGTAATTTAAACAGGTAGAGTGATAAAATATGCCCTTGTCTGACACTCTTGCCAACTGGGAACCGTTGTGTTTCTACCTAGGCTGTCATGACAAGAATCTCTTGTCCAGAGTACAGGTTATACATCAGGATAGCTCAATGTTGTGGCACTTCCATTTCTTTTAGAGTGATCCAAAGTTTTTCATGGTGCGCGTAATTAAAAGTTTTGCCATAATTTAGAAAGCCCAGTTCTTTTTCCCACCTGATATTCTGTTGTGTATTGTGTTAGCCATGTAGTATTGAAATATGCTTCTTTCCTTGCCTGGGTTGAGCCTGGGCATCTGGCATTTCACCTCCATGCCTTCAAAAACAGCTTCTACTAAGGATATTGTGTCCCTTCTGAATGAATGCCTGGAGGAGGTAATAGTCTGGATGAGGAAAAACAATTGAAACTGAATCCAGACAAAACAGAGGTGCTTATCACTGTTACTAATTTCCATGATATAGCACTTTGTGAAACCTGTCCCCACTGGTTCGCTGTTAATTACTCTGATTTTATCTGCTTGGATTTTAATGTATTGTCCATTATATTATTTTGTGTATAGTTGAAATGTTTTAAGTTTTGTCAAATATGTTGTGTCGTTGTTTGGGCTTGTCCCTGTTGTGAGCCGCCCCGAGTCCCTTCGGGGAGATGGAGCGGGATATAAAAATAAAGTTTTTTTATTATTATTATTATTATTATTATTATTATTATTATTATTATTGCTATCAAGGGTCTTTAATCTGCAAATGGAGGTGTGTTCTGGATGGGATTACACTCCCTGCTGTAATTGGAACATAAATGTATGGCTATATTGAAAGGTTTAATAGCAAGCCTTATTAATATCATTCAGACATAGCATTACATCTCCTTACTGCTTTTTCTACATGTTATCTCATTTCTTGTTAGATTGTCAGATACTATGTACGAGGTAATTATCTGATCGAAAATGTCATATTCACATCCTCTCTAGTTGATTCCTTCCCATTTTTATATGTGTTGTTCACATATAAAACAATACATATAACCTTGAACTTGCCCTTCCATTTGCAGGTTTCATCATCCAGCATCATCTCTTGTTTCATTTCAGATTGTCTTATCATAACGTTTTTAAAGTAAATAAAGAAAAGAAAAGTGGTTTACTAGTATCTTTTTTGAACAGTACAATCATAGTTAGCTAACATTCCACTGTCATAGGTAAAAGTAAAGGTTTTCCCCTGACGTTAAGTCCAGTCGTGACCGACTCTGGGGGTTGATGCTCATCTCCACTTCTAAGCCGAAGAGCCAGCGTTGTCCGTAGACACCTCCAAGGTCATGTGGCCGATATGACTGCATGGAGCGCCGTTACCTTCCCACTGGAGCGGTACCTATTGATCTACTCACATTTGCATGTTTTCGAACTGCTAGGTTGGCAGGAAAAATCATCCACTTATGTCACCTCCCACCCTTGCTGGAATTCTTCAGCTTTCCTTTGGAGCTTCCTTGCTAGTACCGTAGAGTCTCACTTATCCAAGCTAAACGGGCCAGCAGAACCTTGGATAAGCGAATATCTTGGATAATAAGGAGGGATTGAGGAAAAACCTTTTAAACATCAAATTAGGTTATGATTTTACAAATTTAGCACCAAAACATCATGTTATACAACAAATTTGACAGAAAAAGTAGTTCAATACTTATGTTGTAATTACTGTATTTACAAATTTAGCACCAAAATATCATGATATATTGAAAAAATTGGCTACAAGAATGCATTGGATAATCCAGAAGCTTGGATAAGCGAGTCTTGGATAAGTGAGACTCTACTGTACTAGCTGGAGTTATCAATTATCTTTTGTGATGCAGTTATTACAGCTCTTTGAGGATGGATGCATCTTAATTTTACATTTCTACTTTGAGCACCCTGTTAGTAGTCTTAGTAGAGTCTATCCCAGCTTTCCTGCCACATTGAAAACTCACCATGATATGGTGCATTCAAGTCAACGGGGAGTGGTCATTGTAACCCTATAGTGAACCTATTATTGGAGTTTCCTTGACCAGATTTTTTTCAAAGGGTGTTCACCATTGCCTCCTTCTGAAGGTAAAAGAGTGTGACTTGCCCAAGCTCACCCAATAGGTTTCCGTTACCAACTATAGATTCAAGTCTTGACCTCCAGAGTACTCGTCCAACACCCAAACCACTAAAGCATACTGGCCATCATGGAGAGTTGTAGATAGTTTAAAACTGGAATATTCCCACATTGCAACATGAAGAGAAAGCATATCTTAAAAGATTTGAGATCTCAGTCTTCTATATATGAAAAAGGAGAAAGAAGCGTAGGAGAAGAATTACAGAAAAACCAGATCTGCTTTTATAGGAATAAAAGCTGCAGAATAAAGCATCTGTTGTTTTCCTAAACTGGATCACTATCTTCTCTGGGAGACACCTACCTTACCGAGTTACTGGAGATATGTAACAATATTGTCCTTGGTAAAAGAAAGAGAGCCTGAGTTTCAAGTTCATGCACATTTATCCAAAATTTGGAAAGCAATTACTCCCTTTGATAACAGACCAAAGCTGGGAAAACCGACTTTAGTTTTCTGAAGTTCAGAGGTCCGTGAATTAAAAACATTTGTCTGAGAAAAGCTCTGCTGAAAGTCTCCTGTACCCCAAGAGAGCTCTAATCTGTGACTCAGTCCTCAATGTATTCTTTTAATGATTCTACCACAATGGGTAGGAATTAGCTGATCTTCCAGCTGTTGCTGAACTGCAATCCTCACATTTCCTCACAATTAGATATGCAGGCTAGGAAGTATGGGTCTTGCAGTCCATCAAGATCTGAAGGTTTGCATGATTCTCATTTTGGTATAGGGGCAAATTTATCTCAAAAAAATAAAATTCGTATCATCAAGAGATCAACGTACTACTTGATCAACGTGCTTCTATCAATGGATTTTGCTTTCCTTCATAGCTGATCTGTGACAGTCATTTCATACACGATAGTTGCCTTTGTCATGTGATAAATATAATTACTGGAAGAACCCCAAATTTTTAAAAATAAGCTTTGTTTGCAGGTTGTTAGCAGTGCCACTCATACTGTCAGATCTGATGCTTTGAAGTGCCATGAAGTCATGTTTAGAACTGAGGCCATATAGAAGAGATTTTATCACATTCTGCAAAGCAGATGGGTAGGACGTTGGAGCCGAGCACCAGAGCACTTTGTGGGTGGAGTTGGTATTATTTTGATGGAAGAACCAGCGGATTGCTGATAACCCTTCTAAACCAAAGTTTTTGTGCAGATTGACAAAATGGCTTTGTTTGTCTTGTTCAATATGTACGTAAGTAATTGGGAAAGTGAGCAACAGAATCACAGTTGCTATTCTGTAAACGGATGGCACCCACTGCCATATCTTCTATCGACTCTGGCACAGTGAAATAGATACAGAGACTTGATGAGCCTATAATGTGGATGAGGTTTAGCAAGTGTCAGTCAACAAAAACAACACCAAAATCAAACTGGTGTGGGTTTGAAAAGACAACCTAAGGCATTAAAAGAGTGTATGAGAGAATTCTCATATAAACATCATGCACAAGCACTGCTAGAACAGTACTGTGACTAGACAATATTTTTAGAGGTGATATAGACTCTCCCCACAGTGTCAGCTTTGTATTCTAAGAATGGAGTAGCCAACTCTTGCAGAAACAAAGATTATCGCAATTATTTCTGTTACTCAAACACTCATAACAAGGCAGAATATTATAAATTACTAGCTTTGCCCGGCCACGCGTTGCTGTGGTGAAGTATGGTGGTATGGGAAATAAAGTATTGAGGAATTGGTGGTAGTTAAGGTAAAGGGTAAAGGTTTTCCCCTGACATTAAGTCCATTATAAATGGGTAATATAGCTGTGTGGAAGGGCCTTGAGTCTACACTGCCATATAATCCAGTTAAAATCAGATAATCTGTATTTTATAGGCAGTGTGGAAGAGGCCTAAGTGAGGCCTAACTCTGCCTGTCCCCTGGGCTGAGTGGGTTGCTAGGAGACCAAGTAGGCGGAGCTTAGCCTTCTAACTGGCAGCAATTGGATAAAAACAATTATTCCTCTCCCTCTAATTAGGACTTTATTTTTCTTTTCTTTTTGTTATATGAACGTAGAGGCATGGATGAGGGATTGTGCTGCCAAGTTTAGTGTTTCTGGGATGTGTAGTTTTGTTGTTTTGTCCTAGGCCGAAATTTCATTACCCTTTTATATATATAGATTATACCGGCCATGGCTTGCAGGGTCAACCACATGAGATCTCATGGTAAGCATACAATCAGATATAAAGGTCTCCTTCACATCTCCACAAGTATTTTTTCCAATTACCCCCCACTTTCTTTTCCGATTGTGTGCTAAATGAGCTATTCCTGGATGCCACAAGCAATGCTGTTTCTGGATGCCTCCAGATATAGCAATTCACTTCTTAAATAATTTGCATCTACCCCTCTCACTGTTTAATATAAAATCCGCATTTTCTGAAACCAGAAAGCGATTTCTGGCTATTTCTGAATTTTGGATTACGGAAGGGCATTTTCACTCCCCAGAAGGTCCTAGAGATAAAAAAAATAGTCTCTAGACCAACCAGTGACCCACCCTTTAGCAGTCTTTTTGTTTTCTGCCTCACTATATCTATACCCAAGCCAGTACATACACTGCTCAGACTTCCTTCTCAGCATATATCAAACCGCATCCCCTTTTATCCGATTCTTCCTCAAACATCATTTTCTATTAAAAGATGAATATACCTTTCCCATAAATATGTTCTAAGTGACAAACAAAGATAAGACAATTTAGAAAATATCATCCGATAACATTATAGCGTGACCAGGTCCCAAGGGAAACAACTATTCCCACTGATGAAGAAACTTCACAAGTCCTCTGGTTCTTCTGCAGTTGGCACTCGACATTTGCAGATTTGACTTCTACTGACAGGCATGTAGTCGGGGGGGGGGGGGGGGGGGGGGTGTTGAGCGGCTTCAGCGGCGGGTGGTCCGCGAGAAGGCCTTACATTTATTATCTAAACGGTTATGTTTATTCATATCATGATCTGATCACCATGCTCAATATATCCCATATGCATGGGGGTATTGGGATAACGATACAAAAGGTTTGCTAGGGTAGATCCTCTCTCACGCAGACTCAGCCCCCCCCCCCCCCCAAAATCAAAATCCTGGCTACGGGCCTGTCTACGGATATGATTATTTGTGCATTTCGTTAAAATGTTCTACAGAACAACTTGGTGTCCACTTCCACCAGAGATTCCTGGAGAGAACGTCTGTCTGGTAGGAATCTCTGCATCCTGCAGTGTGATTCTATGCTCAGCATCTGATGAGGGACAGAGAGAGGCTCTTTCAGGTAAAATAATAGTGGTTTTTTATTCATGATTTTTCCAATTTCATGGGGGTTCTGTGCTGCTAACCACAGTGAGTGTGGAAGGCTGACTATACTTATATCAGCATCTATGGGGGAAAAGATCTTTGAATTTGGCTCATTCCCAGCAGGATGAACTTTCCTTCAGATAGTTTTCTCTATCTGCTGTTCTCTTTATGAGGAACAGCACTGAAATCTTTTCATTCTTTCCTCACATTCTGAGGTAATACATGCTCAGGAAGGCTTTGCTGCGAGCTTTTCGTAAACACAGAGCTCTGGCCATACAAATAATAGGAAAAGCAAGTGCTGCTGAATTAAACATGCACAGGAGGCAGAACCATTAGCTCCGAGTAGGAAATAGTTATACAACCTCTGCACAGATATATGGGTATACAATGAGAGCATAACCCCCATTTGCCCCTTGATCTGTGGATCAAGCTGTTAATGTGCTATTCATAAAGGACCGAATATAAGAAGAAGAAAATACAAAGGATAGGGAGGGGGAAAACATGAACTGTTTAAAGCTCTCACTAGAGGATAAAGTATCTACCAAAGTATTAATATTAACATGATTATGGGAGTTTTATCAAGAGTGCCTTTATCTTTTGATTGCAAACAATAGCTGCCTGAAGGGGAGTGATTCCCTTGAGTACTGTGGGATAAAAACCAACCGCAGTTTTAGAGCCACATAAAGTCTACTTGTGGCTTCAAAAATCAGGAGGAAAAAAATCTTGAAGCCACAATTATAAGCAGTTAGAGAGTAAATGAATCTATTTTTCATCACCTTGGGCGGTGAAGGGAAAGCATTTGAGAGTTATATTGATAAGAGAAGGAGCAGAGATATTCAAACACATTTAATGTTCGTTTAATTGATTAAGTGAGATTGGGTGCATTAGAGACTTCATAAAGGAGACTTTTTTCACATGAATATTCAAATATACTTATCAGCTCTAGAGATTTAGTCCCTGCTGCATGCTGTAGCCTGAACGTGTCCAAAATATTTTCATACATTTATTTACCAATGTTCATATATTTTCATTATTAATCTGATTTATACATATTAATGAATTAATTGAACTTATTTCAAATAGACTGCCCAGCAGTGTAACTTTTTCCAGACTCTTACAAAGCATTTCCTATTTGTTATAGAGGTAGGAAGAGAGGGAACAGATGATAATCTAGACAATAAATAAATAAGTGAATGAATAAATAAATACAGTAGAGTCTCACTTATCCAACACTTGCTTATCCAACGTTCTGGATTATCCAACGCATTTTTGTAGTCAATGTTTTCAATATATCGTGATATTTTGGTGCTGAATTCATACATACAGTAATTACAACATGGCATTACTGCATATCGAACTACTTTTTCTGCCAAATTTGTTGTCTAACATGATGTTTTGTTGCTTCATTTGTAAAATCATAACCTAATTTGATGTTTAATAGGCTTTTCCTTAATCCCTCCTTATTATCCAACATATTCGCTTATCCAACATTCTGCCAGCCCGTTTATGTTGGATAAGTGAAACTCTACTGTAGATCCAAAATATCTTTAGATAACCTATATCTTTAGATATAAAGATATTCCAGCCACATAGTAACAACACAGGGGCCAATTCAAAGCATTAGGTTCAGACCTAGAACTAAGCAACTTTTATCAATTCATTATCTTCTAGATGTTTTACTACAATGGCCATAGTGACAGGGTGACTTAGTTGTCTGTCACACTGTATAATTATAGCACTCTGATTCTACAGGGTGTTTCAAAATGATGGACACAATTTCAAAGCAGAATAGTTCATGATGGCAACATATTTAATTACACAAAAGGTTACAGTTTAATAAATTATCAAATTATCAAGTTTTACTAACCATGTTGCGCCAGGAAGAAATCTAAAAATAACTCCACGAATGGAGAATATTTCATTAGGCCTTATGTTGTGCAGTTATCATCTTGCGAATGACTGAGGCTCAGAGCTGTTTGTGCACTGGGACTAACTAATTATTTGGAACTCTGTGCCCCATCCTTTTCATTCATGGGTAGTTTGTGGTTGCAGAGATATAGCAATTTCAAATTGGATCTATATTTTTGGCATGGCTTTTGCAGATGCCTGGGATTTTAGTTTAGGAGATTCTGTGGTAGAAAATTCCAAATTCCCCCCAAAATTACAAACTTCGGGATTCTATGGGATGGGGTTATGAAAATCAAAGTAGAATCAAAGAGCTAAAATTGTGCCATGTGATAGAGGAACATAGTTAATACATCTGGAAGACCTCAGATCCCTGGAGAGTAGTGATTTCAATGCTGGTGAGTTTCTGAACTTGTTCCATGCTGAACCCATATCCACAATATCTCAAGATCATGAATATCCCTTTTAATGTTCAACTCAAAAGTAGATTGACAGTCCCACTGAAATTGAGATGCCCACCCATAAAAGATAGTTAGAAAAAAGTTAACCCTGCTCCAAGGCTATAAGTGTTGGGGTCTTCTAATTTCTGTAGGAGAGATGTTCATATTTTCAAGTAAAACAGTAGTTCCCAATCTTTGGCCTCCCAAAGATTGGGAATCACTGCATTAAATATTGAATTTACATATGTTTGGATTTGGCTGAATTATACGTTTAAAACTATGACTTTTGACTTCATCATACAGAGCTTTTTTTAGCATCCTATAGCACGTCCCTGCCAGTCCGGTGATGAATGGGCACACTGCCCATTACATGACATTGTTGGACTTCCTGTGGAGGCCCTGTCCACAACTGGAGTAGAAGCATCCTAGGAAGCTTCCTTCCAAACGGTTGTTGTATGTTTTCCAGGCTGTATGGCCATGTTCCACAAGTATTCTCTCCTGACATTTCGCCCACATCTATGGCAGGTATCCTCAGAGGTTGTGAGGTATGAAGAAATTAAGCAAGGAAAGTTTATATATACAGTAGAGTCTCACTTATCCAATATAAACGGGCCGGCAGAATGTCAGATAAGCGAATATGTTGGATAATAAGGAGAGATTAAGGAGAAGCCTATTAAACATCAAATTAGGTTATGATTTTACAAATTAAGCACCAAAACATCATGTTATACAACACATTTGACAGAAAAAGTAGTTCAATATGCAGTAATGCTACTTAGTAATTACTGTGTTTATGAATTTAGCACCAAAATATCACAATGTATTGAAAACATTGACTACAAAAATGCGTTGGATAATCCAGAACGTTGGATAAGCGAATGTTGGATAAGTGAGACTCTACTGTATCTGTTTATATATATGCTTAGTTTCTCCATCCCTCGCAACCTCTGAGGATGCCTGCTATAGATATGGGTGAAACGTCAGGAGAGAATACTTCTGGAACATGGCCATACAGCCTGGATAACATACAACAACCCTGTGATCCCGGCCATGAAAGCCTTCGACAACACTTCCCTCCAAACACAGGAGCCTGCCCATGTTGTGCTGGCTTCCATTGGAACCAGCACAGATCCGTGCCACTTCTGCAGTGCTTCCCCTGTGTGACAGAGTTGTCCCTTATCCCTGCCATTTTGCCATGGAAGCTTGCAAAACCGCACCGGAAGGGGGAGTTCCCCCATGTGATGAAGTCCACATGTGATGAAGTGCCTAGTTTACTAATTATTCTTAACACTACCTTCCATGGAAAACTGGAATTTGCAGTTTAGAAGGGTTATTTAAATTCACAGCCAAGAAACTCTAATTTCTTACTATATTAAAAATACCAGGATTCCACAGGATGAAGCCATGACAACTAAGGTGGAATCATAGTGCTATAATGGTGTAGTGATTAACCGATTATATTACTTGATTGTTGTACCATTGTTTTTAGTGTTTTAAATTGTTATACTTTGTTTCTGTGTTGGGCTAGGCCCCATGTTAGCTGCCCCGAGCCCCTTCAAAGAGATGGTGGCAGGATAGAAAAATAAAGTATTATTATTATTATTATTATTATTATTATTATTATTATTGACACAACAACATTGTATGACACAGCAAACAAGATAGACATGCTGGATTTCGTATCACAAAATCACAAGTCGAACACTTCCCAAGTGTCTAGGACTGTGTGATGTATTTTCGGATGATGCGCGCAGATCCCAGTAGGGTGGCCTTTTGCAGTTGGCAGATCGTAATTTTGTCAATGTCTATTGTTTCCAAATGCCGGCTGAGATCTTTTGGCACAGCACCCAATGTGCCCATCACCACCGGGACCACCTGCACTGATTTCTGCCAGAGTCTTTGAAGTTCAATCTTGAGGTCCTGATAGCGGCTGAGTTTTTCCTGTTGTTTTTCATCAATGTGACTGTCACCTGGGATGGCGACATCAATGATCCAAACCTTTTTCTTTTCCACAACTGTGATGTCTGGTGTGTTGTGTTCCAGAACTTTGTCAGTCTGGATTCGGAAGTCCTACAGTATCTTTGCGTGCTCATTTTCCAGTACTTTTGCAGGTTTGTGATCCCACCAGTTCTTTACTGCTGGGAGGTGGTACTTGAGGCATAAGTTCCAATGAATCATTTGGGCCACATAGTTGTGCCTCTGTTGGTAGTCTGTCTGTGCAATTTTCTTACAGCAGCTGAGAATATGATCAATAGTTTCGTTGGTTTCCTTGCATATTGTTGTTGTTGTTGTTGTTGTTGTTGTTGTTATTATTATTATTATTATTATTATTATTATTATTATTATTATTATTATGAAAGGCCCCTGGTCATGAGCATATGTGGAATTGTTGTACTACAGATATTTCTTTCCTAAATACTTTACATGAATAAATTCATATTCATAAAACCAGTCCCAGCCCTTTTGTCCTCTAGGTGTATTGGACTTCAACTCCCAGAGATCCCAGCCATTTTACCACCTGTTTGAAATTGTGGAAATTGAAGACCAAAACACCTGGAGAACCACTGTTCTAGAGCATCTCTAGAAATCTTTAAATTTTTGACATAGGTAGCGAAATGGCCTATTGAGGGGGAAGCACCTAAAAATGGTAACAAAATAATTAACTTTCCCTAATTGTCTCCCCACCCCCTTCTCATGCTCCCACATATACACAGAGAATCATATCAAATTAGAATGACAAAAAAACAGAAGAGTTTGCCGTGAAGCTCATACCAATGGAGCTAGAAAATGTAAATGTCTCTAATAATTCTCAGATAAATAACCCTGAATATATTGCCTTTAAGTGCTTCATTTATTTTAACAAAATACTTCTGAAAGAAGTGCTCTAGTGTCAGACCATAGAGAGCACTTTATATAAAGGGATATTAATTATATCCTGAAACTTACAAGTGTCACTGGGTAAGAGACCTGCTGTATAAAATACCAATATACCATCCTACTCTATGACTAATTTCAGCGAGTCCAGATCCTGAATTTCCAGCTGAGAAGTGGAATTATTTAGCAATTATTTAGCGGAGCATAAATATTTAGAGACAGTTTGTGCTAACAAATCTTGTCTCTAGGAGCCAGGCCCACAACAAAATTCGCAGGGTACGTTTTCCTCATATAAATCAAGCCTCTAAACTTCACACCTTCCTTATTTCATCTTTACATTTTTTTTAAAAAAACACAACTTTTTTTTTCAGGCTACCCACGCTTGAATATTCATGTGCCACCACATCTAAGGGTTGTGTGCAATGCCAGCACTTTGGGATATAAATATATAAAGCCGAGTACTTTGTGACCTGTAAAAGAATCTATTGAACATGTTTTGAACGTGGGAGTGTATATATGTATGTAGGTATATATTTTAAATAAACATCAGTCACAGCCTGAACCTGTAACTGCTCTGTAGGCGAGTAAGTTGAATAATCTGTTGTCACAGCTTTATCATTGCACTCTCACTGTTTAGGACATGACACTTCCAGAACATTTAGATTATCTTCTCCTGATCTGCCTTCCTGCAAATGCATTGATACACAATTCCTAATGACCATGCTGATTGGAGTGAAGGGTGTTGGAAGTCATAGGCCAACACACTTGCAAGAAGTCAGGTTTCTGAAGCTTAAATGTAGATGGCTACAGCATGGCCCAAACCAGATTCTTACAAATCTGTGCTGCCAAGGAAGGAGGAAATTTAAGGTTCAATGTGAGAGTATGGTTTGAGTTATGGCCCACACAACCCACCATGTGAGACTATTGTGGTTGTTGGAAGGCAACTGCGGAGCAAGATGCATCCAGTAGACATTTTCCCTCCCTGGCATTGCTTTTTTCTGCCCAGAATGACAGAACAGGAAAATCAGCTAATCCCCTCCCCTAGCATGTCCCAGGAGGACAGGGCAAGAAAAGCAGCCAAATATATTCAATCTGATTAGCTGCTAGGAGCAGACCTGAGGCAAAACCTCTTCCCACAGGTCTGCAGCAGCAGATATAAAGGGGCTGCCTGGGCCTCGCTCCTCAGTTGCCTTCCCTCCTCCCACCTTCTGTATTGTTTTTTTCCCCTTGCAGTGTTCATGTATCCATCACAACTTTGGGGGCAGTTATCATGGGTCCTTGATCCAGGATCTCACGTTCAGTGTCCGCCTGCATTTTCCTGCATTCCCCCAATTTCTGTCGGGGTGGGTTAAAAAAAATCATCAGCTCCACACCACCCTGATTTATTGTTGATCCAGGCCTCTCACCAATACATCCTCAGTCAGACTGCTTGCCCATCCGGATAAGCAGCACCAACAAACGACACCACAGTCGTTAATTAGCTGAACGCAGCAGTTCTTAGACTTTATTCTATATATATACAAGTTATTTACATGTTACAGAGTCCCTCATTCATTGGAGACATGCTCTCTCCTTGCCGCTCAGCAAAGCACACACACTGCCGATAACAGCACATTCCACAGCAGAATTGATGAATGCCCTCTGAGACCGGAAGTCATGACCTATTGGCTCGGCAGGATATCACTCAAACTGGCCTGCTATTGACACTTGTGGTGCTGGAAAACATGTCCGGAATACACAGTTGCAAACCTTCAGCAGTAAAAACACTTGATTCATCATTTCACCCTTACACCCAAAATACACCAACAATTTCTACTATTATAATGACTTAAAACTTCAGTTGAGCCTTTAGAAATGCAATTTATGCATCCAAAGACAAGAGTCAGGCAAGGTGACCAAGGGAATGCAAATTCAGCAAATACAAGTGTTCAGTGGTCAACTCTCTAAAATGGTAGACATTTTGAGACCAGAGGAAATTTTTTTATTGAGGGGAACTTTTATTTGGAAGGGCAATGTGCCCGTTTTGCCCCCTGCAAGGTGATGTTCCAAGGGGCAGCCTCCAACGATGTCATGAAACATTGTACATTAAACGTCAACTATAGTTGCACAAAGTATGCCATTAAAATAAAAAAGTGTAACAAATTAGAAAAATGCAAAGACATACTTTTAAGGCAGCTCTTTTGCCCTGAAATTTCTCCTTCTGGTCCTGAGGACCAAACAAGAGGGACTAGACCTAGAGATCTGGCAACCCTAACATATTCATAAATGTACTGCAAATCTGTATAAAGACCAAGTAGCCACAGTAAGAACAGACCAGGGAACAACAGACTGGTTCAAGATTGGGAAAGGAGTACGGCAGAGCTGTATACTTTCACCCTACCTATTCAACTTGTACGCAGAACACATCATGCGACGTGTGGGGCTTGATGAATCCAAGGCCAGAGTTAAAATTGCTGG
Source organism: Anolis carolinensis (assembly GCF_035594765.1). Lineage (NCBI taxonomy): Eukaryota > Metazoa > Chordata > Lepidosauria > Squamata > Anolidae > Anolis > Anolis carolinensis. The sequence continues at coordinate 78,783,552 of NC_085846.1, forward strand.
AAGAAACATTAACAACATCAGATATGCAGATGATACCACTCTGATGGCCAAAAGTGAGGAGGAGCTGAGGAGCCTTATCACCAGGGTGAAAGAAGAAAACGCAAAAGCTGGGTTGCAGTTAAACATCAAGAAAACCAAGATCATGGCAACCACACCTATTGATAACTGGCAAATAGAAGGAGAAAATGTGGAGGCAGTGACAGAATTTATATTTCAAGGCAGGAAGATCACTGCAGATGCAGACTGCAGCCAGGAAATCAGAAGACGTTTACTTCTTAGGAGGAGAGCAATGGCCAACCTTGACAAAATAGTGAAGAGCAGAGACATCACACTGGCAACGAAGGTCCACATAGTCAAAGCAATGGTATTCCCCATAGTAACCTATAGATGCGAGAGCTGGACCATAAGGAAGGCTGAGCGAAGGAAGATAGACGCTTTTGAACTCTGGTGCTGGAGGAAAATCCTGAGAGTGCCTTGGACTGCAAGAAGATCCCACCAGTCCATCCTCCAGGAAATAATGCCCGACTGCTCACTGGAGGGAAGGATAGTAGAGGCAAAGATGAAGTATTTTGGCCACATCATGAGAAGACAGGAAAGCTTGGAAAAGACCATGATGATGGGGCAAATGGAAGGAAAAAGGAAGAGAGGCCGACCAAGGGTAAGATGAATGGATGGTATCCTTGAAGTGACTGGCATAAACTTGAAGGAACTGGGGCGGCAACGGCCGACAAGGAGCTCTGGCGTGGACTGGTCCATGAGGTCACAAAGAGTCGGAAACGACTATGTGATTGAGCAGCAACACTGCAAATAATTCAATATGTTTAAAAAAAATAACACAGTCAGCATGGGAAGAAGTGAAAAAGATATTTTTGTCCACCTCTGCGTGTTACAATGCCCAGTTATGAGCACAAGAAATGGTCATGTGGATGTGCACAAATAGCAGCCCGTTGTTGTGGGTTTGCAACAGAGTTTAAGCATGATAATCTGCTTTATCTTGCCCCAAATGTATTCTGTAACCTCTTGTAACCTGACTCTGAATATTTTACCTTAGAGGTTTTTTTTATTTAAAAAAGGAAACCCAAGTATAAAATGTATTGTTTATTACTGAATATAAAGCTGTGATAGGTCAATTATTTGTGCATGCCAATGTATTCTGCAAATGTTGCCTGGTGTAATTCTCAGCCATAAGTCGAAAACTGTATTAGAATGAGCAGCATCTTAAATCTTTATTAGATGACGATATTAAAGCTTCACTGATACAGAAATATCTCCCATCTGGGCCCCTCTTTCGTTGTTGTTGTTATTGTTGCCGTGAAATGTCTATTTCCCAAAGGAATACAGCCCATTTTAACCTGCGGTGGGACAGAACACCTGTTCCACATATCACTTCATATGGATAATGTACAGTTCCACCATTATCATGCAAAGCAGTCGGGGTAAATGAAACGACGGCTTCATGGGATGCACAAGATTTAAAAGCAGTCACACTCTCTCCATTGGTGTATCAAACATGACACCTTCCTCCCAAAACATTGTTGTCTTTCAGCCTGCTAGGAAACTTGTTAGCAAGAGCCGCTCCCTCCTGCCCCCCCTAATAAAAGGGGTGGCAGTGTCATAATAACCATGGTCATGAAAACAGGAAACCTTCCTGGTCTGATACAGAATCACTTCTGCCTTATTAGAAATCTGCTTGCAAAGCCCGTCTGTGACATGAGCCAACTGTATCTTGGCTGCCAGTTACATATGATAATGTATGGCCCCAAAGTGGATAGAAGGCTGTAATTCACTTGAGGGACTCTGCTTATGTCATAAAGTGCTTGAGCAGTTTATGAACAGCAACAGAACCTTGAGAGTGAATTACAGCCCTGCATTCACTCCTAGGACATCTGTTGTTGTTGTTCAATGCAGAGTATACGGATTTTTTAAAAAATAAATTAGAGGAAGAAAAATCCTCCTTCACCAAGGCTTTCATTTCCAAAAATGTTATGCTTTCCTTCTTCTTCTGTTTCTTTGAAAAACATTCTTCATCTGGAAGTGACACCAGGATAGGAAGGTACAGCACAAACAGATGGCCCCCAACCTCTTAAAAATGCAAGGCTTCATTTTCGAGGTAACAACTGTCTTAAAAAAAAACCCAAAGAGATACTGTTCTGTAAGGAAGGTGGCATGGATGGTGGCATTATCCTGCTGTTCTGAGCTGAATTAATCAGTAAGCTAATTATGCCACAATTGTCCAGAACCCCCTTTGGGTGGAAGGGAGTTTACCACATGTCAAGTAGGGCAGAACTTCTGAGCCCTCGAGATAATGTCCATACTATGAACTTACACTCGCGGACATGATTAAGTGTAACCATCCACACATACCCAAAAAAACTCTTGGGATTATTGTTTTTGATGTTTCTGAAGCTCATTGGCTGAACTCTATAAGCATTCTTACACAGTGGTGACATAGAATCATAGAATCATAGAATCATGGAATAGTAGAGTTGGAAGAGACCTCATGGGCCATCCAGTCCAACCCCCTGCCAAGAAGCAGGAAATCGCATTCAAAGCACCCCCGACAGATGGCCATCCAGCCTCTGCTTAAAAGCTTCCAAAGAAGGAGCCTCCACCACAGTCCGGGAGAGAGAGTTCCACTGCCGAACAGCCCTCACTGTGAGGAAGTTCTCTTGTTCTCCAAGCATTCTCAAAGACGATTGCCAGTGGTTCTGAAATAACTTCCGCTAGTTCCTTCAATACTTTTGGGTGTAGTTGATCCGGCCCTGGAGACTTAAATTCATTTGGAGCAGCCAGGTATTCCTGGATGATTTCTTTCCCTATTTGGGGTTGGATTTTCCCTAATCCTTCATCCATTCCATGTTGCTGAGGTTGAAGATGGCTTTATTTTTGTTAGAAGACCGAGGCAAAGAAGGCATTAAGTAGTTCTGCCTTTTCCCTGTCCCTTGTCACCATCACCTCTCCTCGCAGAGGCCCTATTGCCTCCTTGTTCTTCCTTTTTCTACCAACATTGGCAAAAAAGCCTTTTTTGTTGTTTTTAATGTCCCTGGCAAGCCTGAGCTCATTTTGCGCTTTAGCCTTGCGAACCTTTTCCCTACAGGAATTGGCTATATGTTTGAATTTTTCTTTGGTGATTTCTCCTCTTTTCCACTTCTTGTGCATGTCTCTTTTGAGTCTTAGCCTGGTTAGAAGTTCTTTGGACATCCATTCTGAGATAATACTCAATGGGCCATTCTAGGCTATTCCATTGGAGATTCCAGTGACTGTTCTAGATTTTGCGGATGGATTTGGGTGAAAGCAACACACTGGATTTGTCTTTAAATCAGTCTGCTGTCCTCTAGGATATGAGTAACTGTTTGCATAAGAAGATACTGGATGCTGCCTTATGCAAGTGAGTAGAAAGTACAACTGTTGGCATAATCACAAACTATACAGACTCTCTCCAAATCTTCCATCATCATTGCTTTAGTCCCTGTCCCACTCATTATAGCTCCCTAGTGACCCAGGAACTTGCTTGGCTTCACTCCATGAAAGGGGATGGTTAGGAGCAATCGTATCCTGGCCATTTGTCTATTCCAGAGATCATCCAAAGTTTCAACAGGATCATTTGTGAAGCCAACAAAAAGCTCCTCAAGAACCATTAGGATCTATAAACCTCCTGGGGCAGAGAATCTTACGTCCTTATCACACTAGGGCTTTAACACAGGTAGCCCTATTCTTCTGGCACCTGCAGAATTCTGGGAAATGTAGTTTGGGAAGGTAAGGACCTCTCTAGCTAAGTATTCAAAAGGCCCCACCCTAAACTACATGCCCCAGAATTCTACAGGCGCCAGAAAAATGGGGCTGCCATCGTTAAAGCCACAGTGTGATAACGTGGTTAATCACCACTACCCCAATCCCCACTGAGGCTCTAGATTCCAGTAAAAATCCAGCAGGTAATGATCTGTCCATGGCAATGGAACTATGAAAAGCTCTTGCACACTCAGTTTACCATCTTCACACTCAGTTCCTCCTCACTCAGCAAACTAGATCCAGAGTGTGTCTTGCTGTGGAACAACTACTACTTCAGACAGACTTATAGTTGTCATGGAGGACATGAAGTTCTAAGCTGCTCCTGACAGAAAGAACTCTACATAGACGCTGAAGTCCTCCAGCACAACTAGTCGATGAAATTTCAACACTATTGCCCAAACCTACTCAGCCATCAAAAGAAGGTAGATCATTGAACATTGCTCTGTCTGGCCACTCACTTTCAAGTATACATATTCAAATCCAGCAAACTGTGGGACGAGGCATCTGTAGGGGAAGATGGAATCTCAGTAGACCACTATAACACTTTCTTTCTGTCCTCCCCCCCGCCCCACTCCAGCTGCTCCACTTGCCTGCTGCTCCACATAAAACCCAAGTGGATGAAGCTGGAAGAGGTTAACTCCTCCATCCACCCTTTCAGCTAGCCAGGTCTCCATAATACAAGCCAGGTTGGCATGCCTTTCCAGGAGCACATCCTGGATCAAGAGTATTTTTTCTTTTATCAACCTAGCATTAAGCAGCAGTATTTTCAATTTGCGGCCGGGCGGGTGGTGCTTTTGCCAATGCTATTCAGACTACCTAAGCTATTTAAGTTGGGGGACAGTTTATGGGCAACCAACACTCTGTAGCTCTTCTCTCTACTTTGCAAATAGTTCTATGGCCCCACTCTGTATCTCCCTATCTTTAATCTAGTGACAATGTGATTGCGCAGCTATTGGGATTTAATGTTCTCTAATTTTAAATGTGGGTAGTTGGGGGGGGGGGGGGGTGGTTGGAACAGAAATGCCAAGCAGAACATCTTTTCATTTCCAGCGTGAAGGACTATTCATGGTCTATGGTTTCAGAGGACCTGACTTGGCTTGCATTCTGTTCCTATAAATCCATAGTTAGCTATTCTTTTCACTTAAATCCTCTGCTAGTTTATTTACTGCACTCTAGCATAAATGATCTAAATGACTTTCCCCCTGTATTTTTTTATGGAAACAAAGATAATTGATCCAAAACAAGCATTACTGGAGAGTTTTAGAAAACCTGTGTTTCTGCATATTACCTTCAACAATGAATACTGTGGACATTTGCTTGAAAATATGCTATTTGGTACATAAGGCATGCATTTTACCCACTCTTGGAGTCACTCCTGTGCTTCTGGCATCATAACTAGCTGATTTGAAGGCTGTAAGTTATATAGCTTCAAATGATGAATAAGTAAGAGGAACAAATTATTATACAGTAGAGTCTCACTTATCCAAGACTTGCTTATCCAAGGTTCTGGATTATCCAAGGCATTTTTATAGTCAATGTTTTCAATATATCATGATATTTTGGTGCTAAATTCGTAAATACAGTAATTACAACATAACATTACTGCGTATTGAACTACTTTTTCTGTCAAATTTGTTGTATAACATGATGTTTTGGTGCTTAATTTGTAAAATCATATCCTAATTCGATGTTTAATAGGCTTTTCCTTAATCCCTCCTTATTATCCAAGATATTTATTTTATTTTTATTTTATTTTATTTGCATCATTTTTACCCCTCCTTTCTCCCCGGGGGGACTCAAGGCAGCTTACAATAAATAGGCAAAAATTCAATGCCTAAAAACAGTGTACAAAACAACAATTCATATAAAAGCAGATACCATTACAAAATAAAATCACATTATATATATATATATATATATTTATTCGCTTATCCAAGGTTCTACCGGCCCATTTAGCTTGGATAAGTGAGACTCTACTGTACTTGGGAAAATGCAAGAAAATCGTTCACAAAGTACAATTTCTTTATGAAGATGTTTGTTTAAATACAAAAGCCTTTTATTTTGACACCAGGGGAATTTCTCCATAGAATTTGGCACAAAATGTTTAAAAAAGGAATAGATGTCTGATGAGTTGCTCCTTAAAAAAATACTATTTCCCGAGTTGTTTTTTTCAACCTAGATAAAGAGAAAGATTGTTATCTTGGAATCAAGTCCATTTTCCTGGTGTGCAATGTTTCCCAATCAAGTACACAGAGATGAGGGCAGGATCAGAAGTATATTGCTTTGTTGACCAAGGAAGGATGCCAGGGAAGAATCCCAGATCTGACATGCCTTCCATTTGTAGTCATCAGTATTTTATGGACTTTCAAAAAATAATTGACTTTGGTTCTGATTCGCACAAAATTATAATCAATTTTCCCATTACATTAAAGTATATTTATTGTTTTCATGTTTTACAGCTGCGATTGATGGGTTGTATATGGCAGGAACTTTAATAAAGCTTTATTAGAGGAAACTTGTTGTGGATGGCTTTTCTGATTCTGAGGGAGAAGGACAGGTGGTTGAAGAGGCAGCAGCACTTGGGGATTTAGGGTTAACTGTGAGAAAGAAGACAAGGGAGGAGTGATAACAGCTATGGCAGAGATCCTTACTTTTTTGGAACGACAAAGGGACAAAGAGAGCAGAGGAAGGCCAGTTAGGTTAGCAGAGAAAATGCTGAGCAATCACACCTCACCCTAGGGTCAGCTATGCTGGAAGGTTCAGTACTATAAATTAGCAGCAAGGCTAGATCTCAGTGCTGGCTGCAACCGTCTCATTTTTGAGAAAGAGCCTGAACCCAGCATCATGTATAGCATTGAATCTCTGAAACCTCCTGTTGTTGGCAATCCGTAAGCCTGTTTATCAAAGACTTTATTTGATATCTGCTGCAAAAAAAACCTTTTGTTTTGAGTTTGCTTGAAGATTAACATCGAGATATTACTTTCTGTTTTCTAAATTGCAATATCTTTGTTTTGGCTGAAGTAAAGCTTGTTTTATTTGCTTACACTTATGTCTAAGGCTGTTTCTGGTGCGGAACTGGACAAAATTCATTCGTTGCTTTTCTGGTGTTCGTCCCTCTCACATTGGCGGGGGCTTTCCAGGAGAGGAAATGGTCTATGACAGTGGTTTCTGATAGGTTATCTGGATGAAATGGCCCTTAGGTGATGAGATTTCCTGGTCTCCCTGAATGAGGAGTTTTTAGATCACCTTAGATGGGATTTATTATGTCTCTGAATGATGGCTGCTGGTTGATTTATTATCAGCATTCCATTCCATTGTGTTCAGCCCGATGGCTGATGAGAAAGTTACTCGTGACCTGTGCTGATTGTGATGTTGGTGAAAAGGAGTGAAGCCAAGTGAGGCTTCCCAGTGGGGAACTTCCTGTTTCAGATGTCAATTGAGACATTGGGAGATCATCAATCTGAGCCCTGCTTTCATGAGCTCCAACTTTTTGGTCTAGGTTTTCGGACAACAATATGATCTAATCAGAGCCGGCCCTAGGTATTTTTCAAGTGTAGGCGAACAGAATTTTGGTGCCCCCCCCCCCAAACCAATCACTGAAAAATAAAAGCGTTGGATAAGCGAAAATGTTGGATAATAAGGAAGTATAAAGGAAAAGCCTATAAAACATCAAATTACATTATGATTTTAAAAATTAAGCACCAAAACATCATGTTTTACAACAAATCAATAGAAAAAGCAGTTCAATACATGGTAATGTTATGTAGGAATTACTATATTTGAAAATTTAGCACTAAACATTGAACAGGGATATAGGGCAGTGTGGACTTAGATAACCCAGATAGCCCTCAGTATTAAAAAAAAACCCTAAAATCAGGACAATAAATAAAGAACAACACTCTGAAAACAGAAGAAATCCAGACAGTAAACAATCAGGGACAGCTAACTCCTCCCAAAAAAAGATTCTCCCAGGCAAGAAGAAGCCAGGCCTTGAAGCCACAGAGCCATTAAATGCTAATCAAGGTGATTAATTACAACATTCACACCTGCTTCAAAGAAAAGTTCTTTCTCCCACCCTGGACCTTCTACAGATATATAAACCCCACATACCTAGCTTCCAAGTTCCTACAGACCTCACAATCTCTGAAGGCCCCAAAGGTGGGCTTGCGTGGTGCGAAGGTGGGTCTGCGGTGGCCGGAAGGCCCGAAAGAGAAGGAGGTGGAGAGTGGTGCCCTCCTCCCAGGACGATGGTGCCCCCGGGACGATGGCGCCACAGGCAAATGCCTATTTCGCCTTATGGTTGGACCTCCTCTGGATCTAATCCCTTGAAGCAGGAAATTCTGTATATGGGGTGTCACCACCAAAAAAGTCCTGTTGACATGTGTTGCCACATCGACCTTACCTCTTCTAAAGACAGTAGCACATACAAGTGCAGCACAAACATATGTATTGATTGCATGGCATAACTTCCATATGCCTTAATCTGAACATTCATTAGCAGGAGGCTTATTAAACCCTCCTGGGAAAGGTAACAAATTACCTCCTCTCCTACCTGTCACTTTATTTATTATTTATTTATTTACAGCATTTATATTCCACCCTTCTCACCCCAAAGGGGACTCAGGGCGGATCACATTACACATATAGGCAAACATTCAATGCCTTTTAACATAGAACAAAGACAAACAAACATAGGCTCTGAGCCAGGCCTCGAACTCATGACCTCCTGGTCAGAGTGATTAATTGCAGTGATTGATTTCAGCTGCTCTCCAGCCTGCGCCACAGCCCTTTTTTAAACTCTGTATGTCTCTGGAGCACACAGTGGCTTGAGGCAGGTTCTGTGTTCAATGTAATCACCTTTATGGCTTCAACCCAGTTCCAGACCTGTCGATGTAGTCCAAACCAGTTCCTCCCAAGATAGTTACAAGATGGATTATAGTGTTAGTGTAGATATGCCCATAGTACACCATGAACAATGTATCCATGTGGGATATATTCCAACTTTCCCTGTGGATTCTTGAAATCATGTATAACAGTGAATCTTATATTTTGACTATACTTCTGTTGGAAGCATACTGTATAATCACACCGGACGATGTAAAGTGGTTCGCAAACCCTTTCGGGGGTAATATTTACTGGAGCATGGATAACTGAAACTGGGGGTATTGAATCCATAAACAAGAAAGTCATACTATATGTCATGTAGACATTGTAAAAACATTTATATGTGATGAAATGGGAACAATGTTCACAAAATCCTTCTTTAAAATGCCACCAGACTCTTTTTTTTTTTCATTCAGGCTGCAACATCACAATCTAATTACAGTGAAATGGACTATGTTTAAAATAACATCTCGATCCTATGACTCACAGCAGATAAATAGATTGAATTGTGCATATCAACTATGCTGGCACAAAAATGCCAGTAAGAACCTGCATGCAGTCAACGCACTGACAGGCTCTGCCAACATACTAGTACTACTGAATTGGGGATGGAACCTGCTCCTTTCTCCTCACTTTCTGGCTGCACAACATCAACTGGGATTTTCCCAGTCACAGCTCTACCCTCTGGCCATTGCTCGGCTGCAAAAAGGTAGCTGCTTGCTGAGTGCATTCTAGTTTACACATGCAAGTAACGGAAGCTGGCAACTCAAATCCTATGTTGTTCTAACAACCCAAACAAGATAAAGCAAATTCCTCCCCATCCCTCCAGGAAAAGCTACTCCTTCTTCAGGTGTGTAAAGACAGCCAGAAGACACCTAGGTGTATCCCTGCAGCTGACTGGTAACAAAAGTACAGACCTGTAACCAGGAAACTAGCATCTGAAGCAAGGGTGTTGTGAAAGGAGGTATTTACTTACTTACTTACAGTATTTATATTCTGCCCTTCTCATCCTGAAGGGGAATTAAGGGTGGATCACAATGTAGATATACATGGCAAACATTCAATGCCATTAGACATACAGATACAGACACAGACACAGAGGTAATTTAACATTTTCCAGGTTCTGGCTTCATGAGGGTATGCTCGATTCCGGCCACAGGGGGAGCTGCCACTTCATTGTCCACTTGTGACACCGAGTCCTTGATGGAGTACTTCCTCATTCTTCCACATACTGTTCAAAGTTTTTTATGGTGTTGTAAATTAGTTAAATTAGCCTCCCTGCATAAAGCAGTACCTAATTTTTCTACTCGACAGATTCAACTGTCTTTCAAGTTGCTTAGATCAACAACGAGCTAGGCTATTAATGGTTGGGAGCTCAATCCGAGCTGGACTGGCTTTGAACTCATAACCTCTCAGCCAGTAGTGATTTATTGCAGCTGGCTACTAACCAGCTGTACCACACCCCGGCTCTGGTAGAGGAAACATCCTTTCACAACAATTCTCAGACTTCATATAATGGACTAAAGGATTATACTGATATATATCACCCTGGGGCATCCTTCTTAGAGTTCTCTAGTGACATAGAGTTGTCATCTTAGAAAGATACACAGATTTTACATTTGAATGGCCAGAGCTAGGAAGTAACTCATTTTCTAACAAATTAATTTTATAACTAGTTCCTTTTATTTGTACATGCTGTGGGGGGTGGGAGTTACTTTTTACCTGTGATAGCCATAGTTGTAATTATCCTCCGTTTAATAAAAACAGTGTTTGCCTGTTATTTCTTACTGGGTATGTCTGCTGACTCAGAGCAATGACTGATTGGAATAGAAATTATTGAGATTCCGTTTTGGAAATCATATATGAGACATGTGGAATAAGCAAAGGTTAACATACAATTTCTGTATCAGTTCAGTCTGTAGAATCAGTGACAGGCTCTGGTTTAGGACATTATGACTTCTTATGAATCTTTAGATGCAACTTGAGACCCAATTTTTAGTTCCTGACATTCATCATGTTGAGTATTCTTAGGAAAGTGGCAAGTTCAGGAACTTCTGTGGAATGAAATGTTGTTATGAGTCACATTTGTTCACTGAATGCACATTAATAAGAAATGTTCCTGTCTTTGAATAACTTTATCCGATCTTGCATTTTCTTGGTGTGTTGGACTAGTGATCTTATCCTATTCTGATCTGAGTTGTGAAAGATGGGGTTGACATCTAAGGAACCCGGGAAGAAAGTGTTATGGAAGACTGCTTTGTAACATCTGTTAGATTTATAATTTCCATAGTGCAATATCTGAATTGGCCACATGGGAAACAAGATAGCATTGTCTTATACCGTATATTTGAGCGGCACAGTCGGACAACAATCATTCCCGGACACGAGTGATCACCGATTATTTGAGTGGCCCAACATTAGCAGTAACAGTAATTGATTAATAAGGAGTAACTTGGTGGGTTACCTTTCAGGACTTCAGGAACATTAACTGAAATTACCAGTTGAGTGAACAGAGTGACTGGTAAAATAACTCTAAGCTCTGTGAATTTCAAAAAAAAATTAGATCCGAGTTTTTGGGAGCATGTAGATCAGGGGTCCCTAAACTTGTTAAACAGGGGGCCAGTTCACGATCCCTCAAACCCCTGGAGGGCCGGACTATAGCTGGCCACCAAATAATAATAATAATAATAATAATAATAATAATAATAATAATAATAATAATAATATAATGATAATAATAATAATAATAAAACATTGCATGGAAAGTTCCTTGACAAAATTGAAGGAAAAGCTGATAAGGAGAAGACCTGGCTCTGGCTCACAAATGGGACACTGAAGAAGGAGACAGAAGGCCTGATCCTTGCAGCTCAGGAGCAAGCCATCAAAACAAATGCAATTAAGGCCAAGATCGAAAAATCAGCTGATGACCCAAAATGCAAACTGTGCAAGGAAACCGACGAAACCATTGATCACATCCTCAGCTGCTGTAAGAAAATCGCACAGACAGACTACAAACAGAGGCACAACTATGTGGTCCAAATGATTCATTAGAACTTATGCCTCAAATACCACCTGCCAGCAGTAAATAACTGGTGGGATCACAAACCTGCAAAAGTATTGGAGAATGAGCACGCAAAGATACTGTGGGACTTCCGAATCCAGACTGACAAAGTTCTGGAACACAACACACCAGACATCACAGTTGTGGATGGCAACATCAATGATCCAAACCTTTTTCTTTTCCACAATCTGCCAACTGCAAAAGGCCACCCTATTGGGATCTGCACGCATCGTCTGAAAATACATCACACAGTCCTAGACACTTGGGAAGTGTTCGACTTGTGATTTTGTGATACGAAATCCAGCATATCTATTTGTTTGCTGTGTCATAATAAAATAATAATAAAGAGGGTTGGAAGACATCCCTTGGGCCATTTAACCCAAACCTCTTCTGCCTTTGTGCACCAAAGGCACAAGCAAAGCACCCATGACAGATGACCACCCAGCATCAATGTTTAATAATAATAATAATAATAATAATAATGATGATGATGATGATGATGATGATGTGGGTTGGAAGAGACCCCTTGGGCCATTTAGTCCAACCCCTTCTGCCTTTGTGCCATGGGGGCCAGTTAAATAGCTTCGATGGGCAGCATGTGGCCCGCAGGCCGTAGTTTGGGGACCCCGATGTAGATTCTGCATCTCTCAAATAGCTATAGCAAGTAAAGTACTTCTGGCATCACATGCATGTTAACTGACTGTGGGAGTATTCCTAATAGGAATATTAGCAAGTTCCACTCAGCTGATAAAGGAGAAGCCAAGAGGAACATGAACCTCTACTGAGAATGAAGCACAATGTATGGCCCATCATATTCTCCAGTATAAGTTAACAGAAGCCTAAGTATGGGATTCATGAAAAGGAAGTCACCTTGATTCCTTTGTTTCCCCCTTCTCCTTTGTTCTAATCTAGCATTTCATTATTCTTACCCTCCACAATTCAATAAAGCCTCAAGGTCTATGTGCCAGATCAGAACTTATTTGCATGCCACCTTCAGTGTTTTTCAGACCTTCCAAATATCAAAGCAAGCGTTGAATTAAACATTCCTGAAAGAGAGTGCTTCAAAGTATTGTTTAATACAGTTAGGGCTGCCCTATCTATCAGATTGGCTAATCTAACTAAATCTAGCAGGGTGGGGGAATCAACTTGGCGCCATGAACTGCTGAAGAGTGTTTTCCCCTTTCTGACTGCTAAGCTTGCTGTATAATTGTGCAAATATTTGTGGCTTTGGCTATGGTGAGTGCTAATTTGTTATTCCAGAAAAAAAGCTTCAAATCATTCAAAGCGTGCTGGGAAAATAGTCACTGCCTTCATGCACATGCTAATAGTTTAAGAAAAACCACCGTGCTACCGAGAGGACCTTGCAAGTAGGTGCTTGTTAGGAAAATAAGTTACATTTCTAGTGGCGGATTCCTGGTATGCTGAACATCACAGCTTGCAAAGACCTGCCTAGAGAGTACTGGGCCAGCATGCTCACCCGCATATTGTTTTTTCAGACGGTTACGCTTTTAATAGCTCTTAGATTTCTTGTCGAGGACTTTGTTGATTGATATATTTTCTTATCTTGAAGACAGGAATGTGGATATGGGTGATAGATATGTGCTGTTGATTCTATCTCAATCATGTCTGCGGACTACATCAATCCTTCTTTCTTCAACTCATCTGGCTTTCGAGAAGTATAATTTATCTTTTGCTAGAATCCCCTTTCTAAAGTATGGCCGATACCAAACATGATGATAATGGTATGACTACTCTATGGATGGGAAATTAAATTATGCATAGTTTAAATTAAGTTCGACATAGTTCAAAAGGTCAAGATGATTTTTTTAAAATTAATGCAATGATATCAGATTACAGCTAGCAGAGGCAAGCCAAGGAACCATCTGGGTGTCTTACACACAGAGGTTGGGAAAATATTGTTTGGATTACATTCCAAGAATTCCCCAGTCTGCAAGCTACTAGGGAAAAACTGAAAGTTGTTGTCTGAAAGGTGTGTTTTGCAAGCTTTCTATTCAATTGCCTGAATCTAATTGTTATCTCAATTAAACGTATAACTACTGACAGGGTTATCTATCAGAAGCATCCCAGGTCCTAAGATTTGGTTGTCAAACTTAAAACCAAAAATTGGCCCCTTGTCGTATTACAGGGGCAATCCCAGCAGCATTGTCATGACAAGGGTGATTTTACAATAAGCAATCCCTGGTGATGCCATAAAGTTTTTAACCTCTGAGTATATCGTTTAATTAAAAAGAAGTCTAACAAATGAATCTTACATATAAAGAATAGACACACATATACTTTTAAAGGCAGCACACACCGTGAATTTCCCCTTCCTTGCCTTGTTGACCAGAGAAGGCCCTGAGAGATGGGAACCAAACCTACGAAATCAATGTGATGTATTTAGTTATTACTTCATCCTGCTTTGATATTCTGGGTTATATAGCTGTGTGGAAGAGCACTGAGGGTCCTTCCACACAGCCATATAACCCAGAATATCAAGGCAGATAATCCACAATAGATGCTTTGAACTGGATTATATAGAACTGTGGACTCAGATAACCCAGATCAAGGCAGATATTGTGGGTTTTTCTGCTTTGATATTCTGGGTTATATGGCTGTGTGGAAGAGCACTGAGGGCCCTTGGGAATCCATAGGAATTAAAAGGCTACCAAAAGGGAATCTGGCCCCCAGTATTAAAAAAAAACTCTAAAATCAGGACAGTAAATAAAGAACAACACTCTGAAAACAGGGGAAATCCAAACAGGAAACAATCAGGGCCAGCTAACACCTCCCAACCAAGGATGTCCCCAGGGAGGAAGCAACTAAGCTTTGAAGCTGCAAGGCCATTACATGCTAATCAAGGTGGCCAATGGCAAAATCCACACCTGTCTCCAGCAGACAAGAGTTCTTCCTTTCTCCCACCCTGGACATCATTCCACAGATATGTAACCTCACTTACCTCAATTCCAACAGACCTCACAACCTTTGAGGATGCCTGTCGTAGGTGGGGTTAACTATCAGGAGAGAAAGATTCTGGAACATGGCCAGGCAGCCTGGAGACCTGGCCCCGAGGAGGCGAAGGCCAGGCTGCAGCTGTGGAGGCAGCCCAGGCTGTGGAGGCGGCGGGGACAAAGCAGCGGAAGGAGAAGAAGGCCACACCTGAGTGGAGTGCACTGCAGGCATAGAACCAGGAGGGAGGCCCAGGTTGCCTGGCCATGTTCCAGAATCGGCCTTCTTCTCCTTCCGCTGCTTTGTCCGCGCTGCCTCTGCCTATTCCACCCTCCTCCTCTCGGCGTCTGACCATTACGCGAGCCTGGAAGGAGGAGGCGGGGGTGCACGCGCATGCATGCACGCATACACGCACGTGGGAGGGGGAAGGCGAGGCATGACCGGAGAACAAAAAAGAAGCTGCTCATTAGCCTTAGGGCACTTGGAGGCACCACAATTGCGCTCCCCAGAGGATGGCGCCTTCAGCAACCACATAGTTTGCCTACCGGTTGAACCGCCCCTGCATTTGGCACAACCAAACTCATATAGATTCCTTTTTCAATGGTGGAAGTTTTTGTGAAAAGCAGCCCAGACTTCCTGGTTCCATGGCACTCCACAATTTCATTGAAATGCCTTACGGCATTAGAAAGAGAATAATATTCCCATCACATATCAAAACTTTTCAGAATTCACTCTATGGAGTACTATCTGAACAAACTAATTGGAGACGTCATCTCAAATTACAAGAATGTTTATAAGAACAGCAATAAAAATGTCTATTTCTCAAGACTCACATACACTTTTAGTTGTATTGGGCAGTCATGGTTCTGGTTGCTAAGTTATGGTTCTGAACTAAAGATTCATTTTGGTAAGGGTAGCACATTGTCTTCAGACACTATCCAGGGGGGAAATGGTAATAAATTAGCGGGGAGATGTGTCAAAATGTTAGCTCTGTTTATGCTATATAATTTGTATAAAAGTTCTTAAATGAGTAGATAAAAAGGTTTTTCAAAAATATTTCTTAGAAATAATCTGTATAAAAGTTCTTAAATGAGTAGATAAAAAGGTTTTTCAAAAATATTTCTTAGAAATAATCTATATAAAAGTTCTTAAATATGTAGATAAAAAAGTTTTTCAAAAATATTTCCTAGAAATAATTTCATAAATGGATTAAAAGATCGAGACTTTTTTGGTTGTGGATGTGTGAATAGACATCATAAAGAACATTTGAAACAGTAATGCTGTTGGACTCTACACTTTAGGAAATAATTTTACTCATCTCTTAGGTCAGGGGTCCTCAAACTTTTTAAGCTGAGGGCCGGTCCACAATCCTTCAGACTGTTGAGGGGCCGGATTATCATTTGAAAAAAAAAATCTCAGTTACCCTTGTTGTCTTATATGTGTTTTATTGTATCGAGAAATGAGAATTTTTGTTGTTATAAGAAATGTATGGAGTTGCTCGGAAGCCTCTCAATAAAAACTAATTATAAAAATAGAAAAAAAAATACAAACAAATTCTGATGCACACTGCACATGTCTTATTTGTAGTGCAAAAACAACCACAACAACAAGAACAATGAAAGAACAATACAATATTTAAAAATAAAAATAATTTTAACCAACATACATTTATCAGGATTTCAATGGGAAGTGTGCTTCTGCTTCTGGCCAATGAGATAGTCAAGTTAATTAAGGTTGTTGTTGTTGTTGTTGTTGTGTGCCTTCAAGTCATTTCAGACTTTGGGTGAGCCTAAGTCTAAAATGTATTTATTTATTATTTATTTATTTACTGCATTTATTTACTACATTTGTATCACACCCTTCTCACCCCAAAGGGGACTCAGAGTGGCTTACAAATTATATGTACATACAATATATTATATTATTAGCATAGCACAATATTAGCTATATATTACTTTATTGAACTATACCACTATACTGCAATATTATTAGTAATATTATATGTAATATAGAATATATAATTAATATTATTATATGGTATTATTATTAGTGTTATATTGTATTACATTATAATATTATTATCAATAGTATATGTATATACAATATATTATATTATAAAACTGAGGGCGAGGGCCAGGTAAATGAGCTTGGAGGGCCGCATCCGGCCCCTGGGTCTTAGTTTAGGGACCCCTGTCTTAGGTGGTGAGATCCTGATACATGACATTCTTGACTATTTCTTTTGTAATGTAGTTGCTTTTTACTCCATTGTTTTATAGAAAATCCAAATTTTTAGGTGTGTGACTAGTCCCCTAGACAACATTGTCTCTCTGTGTAGTTGAAGGGAGGAGTTAGTGGTGGACAGAACTGGTTGGTGAAAGGTGAGCATGCCCACCATAAAGGTTGAATTTTAATTCTGTTAAGAAGTTGCATGTGTGCAGATACTTGCATATCAGCATTAGCCCACCTCTGCTTAACAACAAATATGTATATCCACATGCATGATGGGGAAAAAAAATCATGAAAATGCTGTAACTGAAATCCTATATTACCTTGATCATAATGCAACCTAATTTTCCAACCATCAGCTGCACAGGGAGATCAATTTTCCCAGTGATTGGCACATCACAGGCTTTGGGGGGGGGGTTGAGCGTGGCCATATTCCTTTAAAAAATGTCACCTCACCTAATGAAGAATTTTAAGGACTCAAAAGCTTGCATGCTTTTGTGACATTTTGGTTGATTCTAATAAAGATACTGCCCAACTGTGAATTTTTTGTTGGTTTTCCCAATTGGTTTTGGTGCCTTGAAAGTTGGTGCTTAGGGCTATCACTTGGGTTTATCTCTTGAAACAGATACTAGAATGTCAGATCCTTGGGATAGTGTATAATTCACTATACCAGTTCTACCAGTCCTGTGTGACTAGTTAAATTTGCTGATATCTGCTTCATACATTTGTATTCTAGGCTTTTTTTCCTGTACTAAAGTTTAGACTTCAGTGGTTATATCAGACATTTCTGTGCCAATATCATCGTTATGTAGGCATTTGTGCTGTGTCAGTTTACCAGTACTTGATGCTTTAGCATCCTTCCTTGTGTTCTTCCTTCCTTCCTTAAAAAAAAGTATCTGGCTGGAAATTGGCTAATGGATGTTAATAATTCATGACTTTGCTTTCCAAAAATATCTTATGTATTTAGCACATTTGTTGCAAAATGACATTTGAAATATTTTATCAGTTCTGCTGTTATTTCTTTTGTTCTTGATGGATAATTAGAAGGAGGGTATTTCTAAATTATTGTATTCAAGAATCTCAAACATATCTGACTGGTTTTATAAAAGTACTTCTCAAGTTTGTTCCATTCCAGTATTTATGCTTGTTCTCTTCACTCATTTATGAATCATGTTAAGTCAACATGGGAAGGAAGGAGCATGCAAGTTCTCTGGTCTGCAGTGCTATCACTCTTCTCCTGTGGAAGATGATGGAATCTGAAGAAGAAAGCATCCTATCATATGAACCCAGTTCCTCTATTTTGATTATGTGGGATGAGAACTCATGCACAGAATCTCTTATGCTGGGATTCATCACCAATCATGCAATGGGATTGGAGGGCGAGGGAGTGGAGCTATGACATTCTCCTCTTTGTGGATAAATCAGGTTGAAAGGGACCAGATAAGGCTACTGTTTTACATTTTTCAACTCCTGAGACCCTTTCACACTACACAATTGGACTGCCATGGTGACAATCTATGGACTAATAGGATTTGCTGTTTATAATTCTCAGCCAGAAAATTTTATGTCTCATCAAATTACAAACTACAACTTTCCATAGGGCATTGTCATGGTCAGAGGCGGCCCTAGGTAATTTCGCCTTGTAAGCGAACCTAGTGGCTGCCCCCCCCCCCCCGAAATTGCACCCCTCCAAGGCCCCGCACATACTGGCAGCGGCGGCGGCGGCAGGGACCATCGGCTCCTTCCTCGCCGACGCAGAAGGCCTCAACTGAGGCCTAGCTCTTCTTGCGAGGTCTCGTGAGCCCTGGCGAGAAGAGCTGGGCCTCAGTTGAGGCCTTCCGCATTCGACGAGGAGGGAGCCGATGGTCCCTGGTGCCGGCGACCCCGGGGACAATGCATCACAAGCGGGCACTTACATTGGCCTCTATGTTTGGCCAGCTCTGGTCATGGTAGTTAAAGGGAAATCATAGCTCCACAGCCATGTGGTGTGAAAAGGGTCCATGTGTTGCTGAGTTTATTGATGTGAGAAACTTATGACATCATCACGTTGACTTCTTACTCTGTCCTAAGATGTTTCCAGGACAGAAACCACCGAAGCCCTTCACACAACGCAAGGCTATTAAAGGCAGGGCTACTACAGGCAGGGCTCCATCCTTGTTCTGTCCAGGAAGCATCCTAGGATGTAGCCCAGAGAACAGAGGAGGGTTCCTGTGTTCTCATACTTAGAATGGGGCCAGCATAGGGAGAAGCTGGGCAGTGACACTTTCCTCCATGTGATGGGGAAAGTGGCAATGTGGGTGATGCACGGAGATGGTTCCCCCTACTGCCCCATGGATTCAGCACACTACCCAGTGAATCCCCCCACTGTTGCCTATGTTTGGGATCTCAATGTGATGAGGTCCATAGGTTCAGATTTGGACATGGTATGTTAGGGTACTGAGTAGCTAAGTATAGTTCATGGTAGGCCCTTGTAGGCATTAGCCTTCTGTCTGAGTAAGCCTGTGTCTCCTAACACACCCAGCATTTCAAGCATCTTCTTGACACCACTGATTTTCAACATGTCATTTTTCCTATGAGATCGGTAGCATATATGGTTTTCCATTCACTTAATATATTTTTGCCTCTTTCAATGAGCTCCAAGGTGTTGTACATGGCTCTTCTCCTCCTCACTTTATATTTATAACAAATAGAACAAGAACTGAAAGCTAGACCTGGGGAAAGTGCAAAAGCAACAAGCCTTTATCTTGGTTTTGCTGACCATCATTTTATGCCAGGGGTCCTCAAACTTTTAAAGTGGAGGGCCGGTTCATGGTCCCTCAGATTGTTGAGGGGCCAAATTATCATTTGGGGGGAAAAACGAGCAAATTCCTATGCACACTGCACATGTCTTATTTGTAGTGCAAAAAAACCCCCAACAACAATCATTTATTTATTTATTTATTTGCTACATGTATACTCCACCCTCTCTCACCCCGAAGGGGACTCAGAGCGGCTTACAAGTTGTATGTACATACAATATATTATATTATTAGCATAGCACAATATTAGCATTGTATATTACTATATTGTACTATACCACTATACCATATTATTATTAGTAATATTACATTTAATATATAATATATAATTAATATTATTATATTATACAATATTATTACATTGTATTATTATTATTAGCCGCTCTGAGTCCCCTACTGGGTGAGAAGGGCGGGGAAGAAATACTGTAATAAATAAATAAATAAATAAATAAGTGTATTATATTATATTATATTATTATTATCAATATTATATATTATATTATTACCATAGCACAATATTAGTAAATGAAAGAACAATACAATATTTAAAAATAAAAACAATTTTAACCAACATAAACCTATCAGGATTTCAATGGGAAGTGTGGGCCTGCTTCTGCCCAATGAGATAGTCAAGTTAAGTAGGATTGTTGTTGTTGTTGAGTGCCTTCAAGTCATTTCAGACTTTGGGCAAGCCTAAGTCTAAAATTGAGGACGGGGGCCAGGTAAATGACCTTGGAGGGCCGCATCCGGCCCCCGGGCCTTAGTTTGGGGACCCCTGTTTTATGCCATCAGTGTTTCAGAGTCTATACAAGAATCTAGGAATGAGTTAGATGCGAAAAATAATGTGGCATCTTCCAAGTAGTGTCACTTTTTTGTAGTCCTAGCTGTGACTTTTTCATTCAGGTATTTTCCAATCTATTTGAATTTCCTTCCAGTTCACTTATCACCATTGGAATCACTATTGTTTTCTTTTCCCAACAGTTCTGAATCTCAATTTGTAGTTATCAGTTTCTCACAATCATTTCCTTCTATGGGGGTTTCCATTATTACTGCAGTTATATATGCTTTTGAAAGGCAGTCCATTTCCTTGGATCATCAAAAACATGATATATGTAGCCATCGGGTTATGCCACAGACCTCCCCTACAGCCACTTTTGCTTGTTAAGGATTGATGAGGCAATTCTGCTAAAGCCACTAAGCACTTGTTTGGCTAATCTACTCTCCTTCTCTTCTCCCCATTGCCTCTCCCCCACATACACCCATCATCAAATTCTTCCATGGTGTTTGCTGCTTCTAATTTCCTTATTTTGATGAGCAGAAAAAAATGCAAAACAGCTAGCAGTTTCTCATTTGTTCAAAAAGGAAGACGGAGGAAGTCTGTACAACAAACACACAGGAAGGGTGTGTAATGATATAGGAGACTCACATACGCAACAATATGGGAGCATTCTTCTCTTGATGCATGAGAGACTTTAGCACGTGCATAGGATTAATGGATGGGAGACAAAGAAAAGGGCCTTGAATTAACCACAAAAGCAATCTATGGATGGCAAGTATCTCTATAAAGTGAATATATAGCATATTAATCATAAAGCAAGCAGCTGAATGCATGTAAATCAGATACAAGGCTTGAGTATAGGATACAGGGCGTACAGAACATGTGAAAGGATGTCTGTATTTTTCAGGAATTTTCATACAGTGGATGGAAAAGCCCTCTATTTTTTCAAGTACAGTAGAGTCTCACTTATCCAAGACTCACTTATCCAAGGTTCTGGATTATCTAATGCATTTTTGTAGTCAATGTTTTCAATATATTGTGATATTTTGGTGATAAATTCATAAATACATAATTACAACATAACATGACTGCGTATTGAACTACTTTTTCTGTCAAATTTGTTGTATAACATGATGTTTTGGTGCTTAATTTGTGAAATCATAACCTAATTTGATGTTTAATAGGCTTTTCCTTAATCCCTTCTTATTATCCAAGATATTCGCTTATCCAAGGTTCTGCCGGCCCGTTTAGCTTGGATAAGTGAGACTGTAGTTCAAGGAAGTTTGGTTGGATATCAGGTCTTTATTAAAATGTAGTTAAATAAAACATAATTTTAGACTAGACATATATGATAGTTTTGTAATAGGTAATCCAGTACTTTTAATCTTGAATCTGGTATTCTGTCCTTAATCCTAAATAATATGTGTAAAATCTCTATTGCAATTAATGTTATTAATGAAGATTGTTACCAATGAACAGCAAGGGCAGGGCTTAGGAAAGTTAAATCAAGCTTTAAAAGCCAATGTGATTGCAACCTGTACCTATAGGAGTAGAGTCATCTGTCAGTGGTGCTTTCATTCTGTGTTCCTGCAAGGCAGGGAGTTGGACTGGATGACCCTTGTGGTCTCTTCCAACTCTATGATTCTAGGCATGCTGGTTGTATGATTTGAGGGACTTCATCACATGAAGGTGATATCCCACAGTAAGTGATGGAAATATGGCACAATCTGTGATAATTTACAGGTTTTCCCACCAATAGTAATGTGGTCATAGATAGCAGCAACATGCTATGATGATCACCCTTGCTATTGCATCTCTCCTCATACATATAAGTGCACCTATTGCCGCAGTGATGCAATGGGTTAAACCTTTGTGCCGGCTGGACTGCTGACCGGAAGGTTGGGTTGCTTACCTGAAGGTTGTCAGTTTGAATCCGTGAGACGGGGTGAGCTCCTATCTGTCAGCTCTAGCTTGCGGTGACATGAGAGAAGCCTCCCAGTAGGATGGTAACACATCCAGGCATTCCCTGGGTAACATCTCTGTAGATGGCCAATTATCTCACACCAGAAGCAACTTGCAGTATGTTCTCAAGACACTTCTGACACGATTAAAAAAAAATTACTGCTCCATGGTCCCATGGCCATATTTATTTATTTATTTATTTATTTATTTACAGCATTTATATTCCGCCCTTCTCACCCCGAAGGGGACTCAGGGCGGATCACATTACACATATAGGCAAACATTCAATGCCTTTTAACATAGAACAAAGACAAGACAAACATAGGCTCCGAGCGGGCCTCGAACTCATGACCTCCTGGTCAGAGTGATTCATTGCAGCTGGTTTCAGCTGGCTTGCTCTCCAGCCTGCGCCACAGCCCGGGCCATACTTCTGGTTAGTCCCATAACTCCACTGTTCTGTGCTTCCACTGCCTTGATTTTTTAAAATAATTATTTTTAAAACCCTTTCAATCTCCCAGAACAGGTTAGTAAAAAGGTATGTGTTTGGGGCAGGAGAATCCCACTCCTGATATCACTTCAGTGCCATCATACAGCACAGAAGCAGAATGGGATCATCTCACCATGTAAGTGTTGGGAACGTGGTGCAATCTGTGAGAATGTACAGGTTTCCTACCAATAGTAATGGACGGCTTTATTGCAGGGCAGTGGCAGATCCACAATAGAAACCATTACCAAAGGTCCTGCCAGTTTACCAACTTCATGAAATAAAGCCTTGGTGGATACTTAAAATTCTACATTGTATTATCATTTGTTATTGCTACTGTTTTATTATTCCACAAGGTTTCTGTTGCTTCACTTCACTGTCCGAAGATTGTCTCCACACCTACTACTGTGATGAAACTGTAAAACATCCTTACAGTTACTTCCTGTCCAGGAAATGTCCTTGTAGAAAAAGATTTTTTTTTGTAATACTTTAATTTATTTACAAATAAACAGATTCCCCTCCGACATGATTAAGATGAAAAAACTGTGGCAAGTGCCCTGAATATCACTAGAAAACTCACTAGGCAACCAGAAAAACTACCCTTTGTGTACCTATAGAGAGAACTGTGAGTCTTCTTATATTCATTTGTGTCTGTGATCTCTACAAAACAAGGGTGGCTTGTTGTTTGTACCAACAGAAAGAGCCTCCTTGTAAAATGGAAGGCCATTTTTCATTTGCTCCTGCTTCGGAGCTATCAGAATGTGTGGGTAGCTTTTTAAAGCTTTTGTTGTTGTTGTTGTTGTCATTGCAAATACATTTTTTTGCATTTTGCCAAAGTTTCTTTGCTTCACCCCACTGACCACAGTCTGCCATCATGGCTACTGGTCTGGAACAAAGCTCTCAAACATACTGAAAACTGGCAAGGCAAACTATGCAAAGCAGAACAAAACAGTAAACCAGCCATTGAGCAGAGAGTGGAATAAAAACAAGCACCAAAAAATTGCAGATCTTGGGAGAGTAATACTGACTTCAGGCAGATTTCTTTCTTCTTTATTTGAAGACCAGAGGTTCGGGGTTCATTTCAGCAATGTAAGGGAGTTCCACAGTCAAATCCTGGCTGAGCTGTGCGACTTCCTGTCTAGCCTTGGGCAAATCACTATCTCTCTCATAACCAGCTCAGAGAATAGTTGGAAGGATACAATATAATATGGATATATTGAACATTATCCATACTATGCTCAATACACAGCAGAAATGAGTGTGTAAATAGAGTATCAGACACAAGTATATATATAAAAAAGGGTTGTTGTGTGTTTTCCAGGATGTATGGCCATGTTTCAGAAGAAAACACACAACAACCCTGTGATCCTGGCCATGAAAACCTTTGACAATACATACCAAAAGAAGTTGAGCAATAGACAACAGAGGTTTTCCAAATGTCATTGGATTACAGCTCCCAGAAATCTAGATATTTTTGATGGAGTAGACAGAAGTTCATGAAAACCTATGGTAGAAATTTCTAATTTTTAATTTTGGAGATCATCATCATCATCATCATCATTTAATTACTTATTAATCGCCCTCCATCCAAGATGCTCTAGGCGATTTACAAGATAAAATTGTAAAGGATAAAAATACATACATACAAATATTGATAAAATTAACATAGATTAAAAGCTCTAGTAAAGAGCCAGGTCTTGAGTGCTAGGGCAAAAGGCCCTAACTCACGCATGGCTCTCATATAGGGCGGCAAGGCATTCCATAAGGCAGAGGCAGAAATAGAAAAAGCTCTGCGTCTGGTCCTTTCCAAATGCACTTCTCTAGGACCCGGTATATAAAGTAAGTCGCGTTGAGATGGTCGTTGCGACCTCCGATGATGGGAGAAGGAGAGACAGTCCCTAAGGTACAATGGGCCCTGGCCGTAAAGAATTTTAAAGGTCAGAACTAGCATCTTATATAGACCACGGTAATCGGTTGGAAGCCAATGCAGATGCTGCAGCACTGGTGTTATATGGCATTTCATGGGTGTTCTTGTGAGTAGCCTGGCTGCCGCATTCTGGACAATACAGAGCTTTCGGGTCATGGACATCGGAAGGCCAACATACAGGGCGTTGCAATAGTCCAGCCTAGACATGACCGTGGCATGGATGACTGTTGCCAGAGCCTCATCAGATAGATAGGGTGCCAGTTGCCTCGCTTGCCGTAGATGGAAAAAGGCTTGTTTGCTAGCAGCAGCGACCTGAGCTTCCATTGTCAGCTGCGAATCCAAAACGACACCCAGGCTCTTAATGGTAGGCGAAGGAGATGCTACATGTTCCTTTATATATTCTTTACATTTTTTTAAAAAAAATCTTACTTTATTCAGAATATGCTTAGAAAGACAAATGCATACTACATCTGGTCAATATGTTTAATAGCCGAGGTAAATAGAGAACCTTACACTCCATGGTACACATTCAATTTACTTTGGTTTTTAATATCTTAATGGACAATACATACAATTGGCTGGTTTAGTCTGACTGCATTTTTTCTGCATTGAATCACTTTGCTCACAGGCTAAAATGGAATGTTTCTTTCTTAAACAATGCAGCCTAGAAATAAATGTGAGTACATATATGTTTTATATAGAGACTGCTCAAGACTGACTGCTACCGATGATTACTAATCTGAAGAAACATCTAAAAAATTCCTCTGACCAGAAATTATGGCTTGCAGCTGGTTCTAAATCACATACTCATCAGATCTGAAGTTCAACATCTGTTAATTCGCTGACAGTACTTTGAAATACTGGAAGAGTTATCTGCAAAAGTATACCCAATTTGAGGCTAGCTTGGGCCACCAAAAAGTCGCAAGTAAAAAAAAAAACCCAGGTATGGTCATTACCACAATAAACAGGACTAAAACCTAACATTTACCACATATCAATATGTATCAATAAGTCAGATGGATGTGTGTGATTGAATGAATTGCTATCACAAGAGATAATATTTATTTTGTTATATGTTTGTGGATACAAAATATATTTCAAGCTTCTACAAGATAGTATCAAAGTTAACATTTTCAGATTTTGGTTATTTGGAGCTCAGGATGACCATCCTAACTGTTGTAACTACAAAAACATGTGCTAATACCTGTTGTGACTCAGCTGGAGCCTCAGCTGGAGCTTCAGAGTGATTCTGATGGGGATTATGGGATTCAGGTTCAGAGTGTCCCTGCTGTAGAAGGTGAGGAACAGAGAGGTTTTCCCACAGCAGGGAATGATGTTGATACTGAAACTAGCCAGGTGCAAATTTACTCAGAAAAGGAGGACAGTTCTCAGTCTTATAGCATGCAGACAGACGCTAACAAGCTGGCTGGCCTTGATGAAACAGAATCTTTAGATCGAGATGGCCATTTGGAATTCAGGGTTCGCAGGAGTGTTAGCAAACAAGAAGGAGGTCAGAGGCCAAAGAAATGCTTTCATGCTATGCAAAGGATATGAAAACAGTGTGTTGGGAGACAAAAATTTGTCAAAGCAATGTCTCGCTTGAGTCAAGAAGCAAGCTCTCCTTTTCCTGGATTATCTTGCAGCCTTTGTGTGTTCATGTTCATGGGACTTTGTCATGTTTTAATGGGACCTTGTTTATTCCTTATGATTTCTTGGATTATTCTTTGAAGCTTTGTTTTGCAACAATCTTTTGGAACTTTACTTTTGCTTTTTAAGAACTATTTATTCTCTATTTCCTAATAAATTACAAAATACTTCAACCTACGTGTAGCCTGGTGTATAAAGCAAGGTGAAATTAGCCTGAGGTGCGACAATACCAAAGAAGATTTCAGTCTATAAAAACATGCATTTTAAAATTTACATATGTTAATATGGTCCACAACATGCATGGGTTCCCATATTTCATCAACTAGTTGTTGATACCTGCTTGGTTGGGTGGTATCTACTAACCATATAGTTTACATTCTGGGATTGCTATCACAAAGATAATATAAAGATCTTTATATATCATTATAAATATATATAATGTATAAATTATTGCCATATAATTTTATGTGGCCCTCCAGATTTTGGATTACAACTCCAGTTTTCCTCATCACTGGATTTCATGACTAGAGCTGACGAGTACAGTAACATCTGGGAGGAGGCAGTTTGTTCCGTTTAGTCAGGCGACTGAGGTTAGAATCTAAATACAAGGTTTATGCATATGATGCCTGACTTTTAAATGTCCTTTAACATTTTACCAACCTCAGTGTCATAGGTGTTGTAATGTTGCATTCCCAGATCCCCAGTCTGCATGGAAGATAATCAGAAGTGATGGGAGTTGTCATTCAATAATGTCTGGAGACCCCAATTGGGTCAAAATCAATCACTATGTAAAAAAAAAAAAGATAGTTGGCCCTCTGTATTAAGCCCTTTGAAGGTGACCAAAAAACGGATGTGGTTCTCAATGAAAGGGTGTTTGACACTCCTACAGTAAGGGATTTACAGATTTCAGTCCTTGAACAAAGAAAATATAAGGAAGACTAGAAAGAGAACCAGTAAAACTGAATTATATTCACACTCCATATGTTATTACACAAGCCTTTGCTTCTCTACATTCAACAAAAGGAATCCACAGAGAGGCTTTTAAACCCAGGAGAACTGACTTATAGTAAGCAGAATTATTGCTTTTATGTAGCAACATTAAAGGTAAGAAAGACCTGTATCACCTCACCTAGCCCTTTCAACATTTAGGCTATGCTTGAAATCTTTTCAAAATCCTATCATATTCTATCCACTCCCAGAAATGTATGAATGTGTTTTAAACCTAAGGTCTTCATACTGCATTCAAAGTAGTGGGTTTATATGGAGAAAAGCTCATGCTAAAACAAATAAAAAACAGTTAATCTTAAAGATATTACTACATTTCTTTCTTCCCCTTCTTCCTTTTTATTTTGTATAAATAATACAAGGGTTGAATGAAAAGTAATGCCTCCACCTTCGTAACTCCTCAACAGATAGCAGTACTGGTATGTGGCATGTACTGGCTTGTTCAGTAGACTCTCCTCTACAGTTCCATTTTGCGGGAAGCCTTATCATTGAACAGTTGTGTTGTTAAAGTGCAAAGTATGGAACCCTGCGCAGATGGTCGGTCAATGTGACTTAAGCAACGTGCAGTCATTGAATTCTTGACAGCAGAAGGTGTCACTCCAAAGGAGATTCATCAGAGAATGCAAGCTGTTTATGGTGATTGTGTTGATGTGAGTACTGTGCGTTGTTGGGTGAGTAAGTTTAAAGATGTTAAGTTGGGAACATCTGATTTGCGTGACAAACAAAGAGTTGGACGTCCTGTGACAGCAACCACCGAGTTTCACAAGCAAAAGGTTGACAAATTGATTCAGGACAATCGTCGTATCACTCAGAGAGAAATTTCAAGCATAATCAGCATTTCACAAGAATGTGTGGGTCATATTATTGCTTTGCTTGGCTATTGGAAGATCTGTGCACGATGTGTACTGTGAGATGTTGGTTGCAGAGACAGAGTGTCGACTTCTTCCGTGACAGCTTCAGAAAACTTGTTCATCATTGGCAGAAATGTATCCAATTGTCTGGTGATTATGTGGAAAAGTGAATAGTGGAAGTTAAAGAGCATATTCTGAGGATTATTTCTGTGTTTGATTTATTAAAATATTCCCATCCAAACCCAAGTAACGAAGGTAGAGGCATTACTTTTCATTCAACCCTCGTACATTAGACTTGTATTTTTCACCTATCTTAGTGATGTCCATCAGAATGGAAATGGTCAATAGCATATATTTACAGAATTTACAGGATTCCACACAGCATCAAGGCTGTGTGGAATATGGAATTTAAAGGATGGTGTTGGGGGGAAAAAGAATATTATCCTCTAAATTAATGCTATATGATGTCAAGGCTTTGAATATATAAATCTAGAAGTTCTCCAAATAGTTTCTCTATGGAAAATATTGCAACAATGGAAATGCTATGTTCATCCAAACTGAAATGTCTTACAACAGGTTGTTCCAACTTGTTGGCAACAATTTCTGATTTCTAGTTCCCAAATTCTGTATGACTATCACTGGTAGTTTTTCTAAAATATTGCGTAGTGCTGCATGGGTGCCAGCATTCACTATGTAGAAATATAAATAATGAGATGTATACCTGAATCTACAAGGACACAACTGGTAGTGCTTGGGTATCTACCACCACTTATGACCATCCATGCTTGTTTTCCATGGATGCAAATCGAATTGTACCTCATGATAATTTGGTATTTCCTGTATGAAAGGAACAAAGGGTCCTAAGATAGCAGTACAGATTGAGACAAGCTTGTGACTCACTTTGTGGCTTCCGCACAACATCAAGGCTGCATGCGTGCAGCCCACTTCTATGGTTAACACCTGTGTAGCATTCAATAAACCAGTCCCACAAGCCTCATTTGGTATCTCCAATGTGTCGTCTGTTACATTCCTGTCAATGATAGAGCACATAATTCATTTAGAGGGGCAGGTTGAAGTGTTCGTGAATGACAAATTAAGATTTACTTCCAACATCCCTGATGAGGTCTTCTTGCATTTACCAGGTTTATAGATCTGCTTCTTGGGAATGTACTTGATAAAGTTGCATTTGTGGATTATTTATTCAATGAACAAAGTAATCCATTATGAATTTGGATCTGGTTTAGACGTGAATGGATATCAGGAGCTTACTAGGTGTAAGGAATTCTTCCTGAGTTTGTACAAGTCTCAACAATATACACCAACTGGGGAGAAAGAATCTTTTTCCGTATCATACTGCCTGGAATGTGGTCTCATGTACTTAAAATGGTTTACAGACATAAATGTTTGACAGCTCATACAAAGACAGGAAAATCTCTAGCAAACGTTAATACAGACAAAATAAGACATAGAAGTACCGAAAGAATGTTTCTGTACCATATCTCCCCATTGTCCTAAAGTAATCTAACCAGCTTATGGTCTTTCTAGCAGCTTTCCTGCTCTCATTGCTCTCTCTAGAAAGAGATAAGTTGCATCCACTTTGTTTTGCATGTTTCAAAATATGATCTCAAATTCATTTAAGCCACCATACGGGCAGTTTAATCAGGGATTTGTTTTCTTTCTAGTTCCAGTTAAACATTTTGGTTGTATGTGAAACACAGTATGTCACACCTAGAGGGAACTTGGGCAGGGATCTGTCCAAATTCCTTCTAGGATTCTCAGTCTCATTACCAAAGGTGGATAAAGAACAGTCCAATAAATCTGTGCAATAAAATGCTGACAGATGTATAGCATATGGCCGAATAGATTTCTGTTCAGAATAACTATAATGTCCTATCCTTGAAATTCTACTTGTTTCTACACCAAATCTGGAGCAATCAGTGTGTTTTAGAGAAAGAGAGACACAAGGCCTTTTCACACTGCCCCTTTATCACAGGATCCGATCCCAGATTATCTGTTTATCGCAGGTTATCTGGCAGTGGGGACTCATATATTCCAGTTTAAAGCAGGTAATCTGGGATCGGATCCTGGGATAAAGGGCAGTATGGAAGGGCCCATAAACAACCAAAGATATATGGACAGCGATTCCGGAATATATAGCCAATCGTCATCACCTAGGATCTTCTTGGGAGGAGAGCAATGGCCAACCTTGATAAAATACTGAAGAGCAGAGACATCACACTGGCCATGAAGGTCCGCATAGTGAAAGCAATGGTATTCCCCATAGTGACCTATGGTTGTGAGAGCTGGACCATAAGGAAGGCTGAGCGAAGGAAAATTGATGCTTTTGAACTTCGGTGCTGGAGGAAAATCCTGAGAGTGCCTTGGACCGCAAGAAGATCCAACCAGTACATCCTCCAGGAAATAATGCCCGGCTGCTCACTGGAGGGAAGGATACTAGAGGCAAAGATGAAGTATTTTGGCCACATCATGAGAAGTCAGGAAAGCTTGGAAAAAATCATGATGCTGGGGGAAATGGAAGGAAAAAGGAAGAGAGGCCGACCAAGGGTGAGATGGATGGATGGTATCCTTGAAGTAACTGGCTTGACCTTGAAGGAACTGGGGGCGGCGACGGCCGACAAGGAGCTCTGGCGTGGACTGGTCCATGAAGTCACGAAGAGTCGGAAGCGACTATATGATTGAGCAGCAGGATCTCTTCAGGCTTGCTGCCGGAATCGCCGCGGATCATGGCGATTCTGGCGGTACACACCCAGGGACGTGGGAGCCCATTGCTCCATACACGACCCCATCCTGCCTTCCCCCTATCTTATCAGATGGGGGGAAGTGTCTGCAAGCTGGCTTGCCCCATTAAGGGCAATGCAACCACAGGATGTCTCTCATGTTGCTGCCATAGGCATTTTTCGGCAGCAACTTCAGTTGCACAGCAGTTTTGCTATGGAACCACCTCTGAAGTGCTTCTCTGGTGTGTGATGGAAGCCGACGGGCTCCAAGCAAAGCTGCTGTGGAACTGGAGTTGTCGCCAGAATTTGCCCCATGTGAAGAGGTCTCCGGAGAACATGCTGTAGAAAAAAAATGTAGTTCTTTCTTGACATTCCCAAATGACTGGATATGCATGTGGTTTTCAAAAGTGGGTTTAAAAAGCAATAGTTAATTATGGTTAAAAACTGAAGCAAAACAGAAAAAACCCTCCCAAATGTTCATATTTAAGATAGCAGAGCCTTTATAAAATGCTGTATTTTGAAGGTAAAGTCTGGCTTTCTTCATCAGGAAAAAGTATAGGAAATAAACTTTACAAGTGAAATGATAAAGGCTATGCCTTCAAGCAAAATCAACACCAAAGATAAAACTTTTTTTCCCCAAGAGCTAAATTCTCATCCGTGACTGAAACTAGCTGGTAAATTTATTCTTGCTGCTAAATGCACCTCAGTATCCTAAAGGCACCAGATTCTGTCTGATCTTGGAAGCTAACTGAGGTCATCCCTGGCTAGTACTTAAATGGGAAACCGCCAGGTGATTCAGGCTATATTTCAGAGGAAGAAACTAGCCAAACCATTTATAAGTAATCTTTGCCTAAGGGAACTCTATTAAATTCACGTGGTCACCACAAGTCAACAGGCATCTTGAAAGCACACATATATAAATGCCCGTCTTCTTTTTACACAACCATCACATGCAGAGTGTCAACTCCATTTTAATATTCCTTCTACTGAACTTACCCAAGCTCAGTAGAAGGAGTGTTGTCTACTCAACAATCCTGTCTTTAGAATGATGAAAAATTGTGATGCATAAGGTGAGAATTAATCAAGTTGGCATAGCATGGCCATTCACCTTCAGCTTTTTAACCTTGTTTCATTACATTGGGACCAGTTGCTCTTTTCCTATGGAAATGGAATTGGTCAAGATGAACACAATAGTCTACACCAACTCCCACATGCATTCAGTGTAGATGCTTCACACCAGCTGCTCTTTCAATCAGCTTCAACAGAATACTACCCTGTGGTAAACTCATTGTAGACAATCTTCTTTCCTGCAGTGAAGTGACGGTTTAATGTGCTTCTAAATTATATTCTCTCTCTTATCCTCTGACTGTTGGAGGGAATACTTAAAGACATTTGGAGACTGTAGTTTATATGTGAAGCAGTCAGATTGCATCTGTAACATCTAGCATGGAATAACAACAATAAAACAGGCTGACGTGTGTTTTTCTGTGTAAACAGTTTCGTCTGAACATGGAGCCAGTGAAATGTTTTGAGAACTTTGGCTTTTATGACTGCATTTATCATCTCTTTTGGAACATTTCCTCATGGAGCCACACTGTATATTTTATATACTCTGGAGAAATAAAAAGTGTTTAAACATAAAATACTGATGTGATAGGAATTTTATGGGGGCCTCTGCAACTTGTGCACACGGACAAGTCATGCTGGGACAATTTTTAAATGATGTAAGCGGGAGTCCTGTAAATATCCAAGTTCCAGAAAATGGGTGAGAAAAACAGACCGCGGAGCTAAAATAACTTCAGAGAAACACAAAGAATGTGCATTGTAACACGCACAGCTGTATAAGAGAGGAAATAGAAGAACTGGCTACTTTATTTTTATTTTATACTAATACGATAAAAATGGCAAAAGCAGAGGAATTGGCCAGATTACAGTGACATTATTAAGGACAAAACAACCACAAATTAAACATGTAAAACCAACTTAAGTTATCCGTACATCTGTTCAAATATAAATGACAACTATACATTGGAAATTAGTTATTCAGACCACTATGTATCTTTACAGCTTTAAAGTACAAGAGGTGTTTGAGTCAAACATGGTTGGGTTTATAAAAAATAAAAGAACACATTTCAAGGAGTGAAAAGTGAAGGTATTTTCAACAAACTCCCCTGCTACATTTATACACTTATCCCAGCCTTTAACTAATGCCTGGAAAGCTTCAGTATAGAAAGATTTGTCAGTACACCTGAGCTATCCTAGGACAATCGGCTTCATGTCATCATCAATGTGGAAATAATGATTTCCAAAGAACTTTTTAAGTTGATACTGGGTTTTCAGAGAGAGCACAGTGTTTTCTGTTTCAGCAGGAAATGGAGTATTGTAATCAATTTATTGTAGCACAAAGTACCCTGCCCATAATAACCTATGGATGAGAGAGTTGGACCATAAGGAAGACTGATCGAAGGAAGATAGACGCTTTTGAACTTTGGTGTTGGAGGAAAATTCTGAGAGTGCCTTGGACTGGAAGAAGATCCAACCAGTCCATACTCCTGGAAATAATACCCTACTGCTCACTGGAGGGAAGGATATTAGAGGCAAAGTTGAAGTACTTTGACCACATAATGAGAAGACAGGAAAGCGAGGAGAAGACAATGATGCTGGGGAAAATGGAAGGAAAAAGGAAGAGTGGGTGACCAAGGACAAGATGGATGAATGGTATCCTTGAAGTGACTGGCTTGACCTTGAAGGAGCTGGGAGTGGTGACGATTGACAGGGAGCTCTGTCCTGGGCTGGTCCATGAGGTCACGAAGAGTCGGAAGTGACTGAACAAATAAACAATAACCCTGGGCTACAGTTCTAACAGGAAGTTCTTGCTAACACCATGAAGATGGCAGAGCCCTCTTATAAGTTATGAATTAAAGCAACTGGCCTCCATTTATTTATGTATTGGTTTCATTAGACTTCTTTCAAATTATATAGTGGTTGATTTCATATTGCTGTACGGCAGGGGGTTGGACTAGCTGGCCCTTATGGTCTCTTCCAACTCTATGATTCTGTGGTCAGAATGACATATGGTACACCCAAGCCAGCATGGAAGACAAATAAATGCAGCCATAATAACCAGGTGAGACTTGTCACAGAATGCAACAAAGACCTAGCAAACCAAAATGTCTTCACCTGCCAGTAGAATCTAATGC
The DNA here is from genome assembly GCF_035594765.1 of Anolis carolinensis. Classification (NCBI taxonomy): domain Eukaryota; kingdom Metazoa; phylum Chordata; class Lepidosauria; order Squamata; family Anolidae; genus Anolis; species Anolis carolinensis. The sequence continues at coordinate 78,817,851 of NC_085846.1, forward strand.
AACAAGTTCTTCCATCCTGGTGAGAGATACATTAAATGCATTCAGTGACAGAGAACTTTAACCAATAAGATATCCAGGTTGAACGCCATGTAGGTTTAATGATAGACATATATTGGATCGAGCAGAGGTACCATTAAGTTCTATCATATAAAATTATAGTATGTCTCCTCTGTTAACCCCATAAAACCAGCTTTTAGCTGCTGCAACATGGCTTTCAACAGGGCTACTAACGGGTGGATGGGGGGAGGGACTAGGGAAATGTGCTTGGGAAAAGTTATTTTCTTGGAGCTCATCAGAGAGCTTTGAAGGCAACATCTATGATGTGCTTCCATCAGCAAGAATAGAGTTCCTCATATACATACATAATGCTCCGAGATGACTAATACATAGCTGCACTGAGTAGGCTGCAGCAGCTAAAATGTGAGTTTGGAGGTTGAAAAAGGAGACATATCATACTTCTCCTCGAGGGAACTTTCTTGTACTTCTTCCTGATCTGTTAACAATGAAAACACCAGGACCATTATCCCATATTTAACCTGGCAATACTATTCAACCAAAAAAATCCTAACACTTTTTGCAATAGATGACTCAAGTAGCAAAACATATATCTGAACTGTATAGTACCATCCGTACAATCAAACTTGGTACGCATACAATATTGAAATCACTACAACCTGGAGGAGGTTAACTATGAAATAAATGTAAATTTGCCTTATGATGGCCTTTCCCTGGTTGCCTATTGAACTCATCTGGAAAGATAAAATATTGCTGTTCTCCTAATTTAAGCAGATACTCCTGAAGATCTTACTGCTACCATCAGCACAGATACCAGCAAAGTATTTACTTTCTTAGGGAGAATGCTGCTAACAGGATTAGATTATTTTAACAATTGTTCAGCATTTTCCTTCCTACACCATGCTAACTTTGCCCAAGGCGTTTTTAGGCAACAGGAAGAGTTCCTAGCTGAGCGTAAAGTTTATATTTAATTTTGTCTCATCACAATCTCACAAAATAATTGTGTGTTTATGGTTAGTCCTAGCTGTGAAAAGGGCAGACAGATTTTTATCTGCTTCATTTAATTTCTCCTGTGCCTGGACTCTTGCAAAGTGTTTGGGGAACCCTGTCCTTCTGCTCTGTTAAATATTGCCCCATATCCAAACAGTTTATAATGGGAAAGAAAAGCAAGTGCAATAACAGATAGATTTAGCTGCTCTTTGTTTTTCTTCTCTGGATAACATATCAGCTCACCATAATCACCCAAACCAGGGATCTGTAAAAGAAAGCAATTGTCTGTATGGTAGTTATTCTTACAAACTGTTGAAAAATGATAGTAAGAAGGCAGAAACTCGGATCATAGACACTACTCATGAACTGGATACTATGAGAAATGCTTATGCACGAATAAGCAACATCATGGTCTACAAATATGTTATTCCATTTCTGTAGTATATGGGATGCCTCTTTAAGCAGTCTATATAACCATTAATATTCCACAGATAAAAGCTGGGATACATGTATCCAAACAACATCAGAGTATGTCCGAGATGGCAAAATTTAGTAATAAGGAAGAAGAGAAAAACTAGGAGATACTGCAGCAGATTGCTTTTGCCAGAACCCTCTGGGAAAGGCAATATTCCTCTCTGCATTATGAGTTAAGTAAGGGCAAATTTCTCAGTCGAAAATAAAAGTAAGCTGAGGCCCCTTCCACATAGCTGATTAAAATCCCACATTATCTGCTTTGAACTGGAATATATGGCAGTGTAGACTCAGATAACCCAGTTTAAAGCAGATATTGTGGGATTTTCTGCCTTGATATTCTGGGTTACATGACTGTGTGGAAGGGCGCTGAGACAAAGGGAAAACATGGGAAGGGATGAGAAAAACTGGGACAAATAGTTGGAAAATTTGGAGAATGGATTATGTAACTAATTTTGACTGTCCTTGCCAAAGTGGAACAATTAGAAGGCATGGGAATAGTCTGGTTTTCCCCCTCCTATATTTGCATAATATACTATAGGTGTGGCAAAAGACTTCATCCCACTGAACATGTTAAGTGTTTGGAATAGTAGGTTTACCATACAGCTCCTGTCAAAGACAGAACGCCACTAGATAAAGTTCAACACAGTTTATTAAAGTTACAGAACTAAAAAATGCCCGTATGAAACAAAGGACTAGGCAAACACTTGCCTTCAGTGTAAAAGATACACAAAAAAGACTCCGCTGATACTAAAAGGGGCCGGGCTGTGGCGCAGCTGTTGAGCAGCTGCCTTAAATCACTCTGACCATGAGGTCATGAGTTCGAGGCCAGCCCGTGGCGGGGTGAGCACCCGTCAATTAAAAATAAAAAATAGCCCCTGCTCGTTGCTGACCTAGCAACCCGAAAGATAGTTGCATCTATCAAGTAGGAGATAAGGTACCACTTATAAAAAGTGGGGAGGCAAGATTAACTAATTTACGACCTGGTATGAGGAAGTGCCGTCAGTGTGGATGATGAAGCAGCTGCTCCCCCCTGTGGCCAGAATCGAACATCCCCTCAGAAGAAGGTTAACTTGCCTCTGCGTGTCTCTCTCTGTCTCTGTTTGATGTGTTTATGGGCATTGAATGTTTGCCCTATGTGTGTTATAATGTGATCCGCCCTGAGTCCCCTTCGGGGTGAGAAGGGCGGAATATAAATACTGTAAATAAATAAATAAAATAAATAAAAGTGGTTCAAAAGATAAACCGGATTAAACAGGAGTTTAATCCGGGTTAAACAGAAAATGCTTACTTCAGCCCGGCAATTTAAACAAACAAAAGTAGATAAACAAGGATTCAAAGAAACATAAATAGCTGGCAGCAGATTCCTCTCTGCTACTCAAAAAGCTGCAAATGAGTAACTAAGGTTGTTACTCCTTCGTGCAACAAACGGAATCCGGATCCAGGCACTTCAATCAGGGTAGCAACGGTCAGTAGGGTCCCAGTCCGGTCCGAGGTCGAAAGCCAGGTACAGATGTCTTTGGTTCACCAATTCCACCGAAAGCCACAGAAGGGGTAGTCCAAGGTCGTAGTCAGTCAGTCAGTCCAGCGTCAATCCAGAATAGGCAATTAATGTCCGTCAAGAAGACGACGGAGGTCCAAGCTAATAAGATTAAACACAGGTTGCACAACAAAAGCCCACACAGTTCCTCCCGCCGTCTATGCCCAGTGTCCTTGGTAACTTACGTATTCAGCAAACGAATCACACCCGTCTTCAGGAAATTCCCAACAAGAGCCCAAGCGTTCGTCCAGATTACCTTGCCCAACGCAATTAGCCCTGGATTCTAAACCCCATTTTATGCCAGTTTACAACTCCTCATCGCTGTCAGCTGTTACCCTAATTCCAGGTGCCTCATCATCATCATCCTCATCAGAGCTAACACACCTTTGACTACGCCCCACAGCATCCCCAGCTGTAGATCCCGTTCCATCCCTCCAACTCGTCCACGGGTCCGATCCTGCAACCCGCCAGTCACCTCCCACACTAGCATTGCCGGTGACACCCAAATCCTCCCTCACACGAGTCCATTCCATGTCATCCTCCTCTGAGCTAACCACCTCTTCCTCCATTCCCTCGGTAAAACCCTCAAAGGAGTCTTCGTCTGTTGGTTCTGCAAATAAGTCCCGGAGCCGTTTCCTTTCTCGCTCCTCAAGAGAGTCTGACTCTCGAGGAGTCTTACGACCACGTCTCCCAGTATCGGAGCCATAAGGCTCAACCATAACAGCTCCAGTATACTCTTGAAATTAAATGGGTGATTTTCCTACCTCCATCACACACTAGCAAACTATTTTATTCAGAAGTTCTCAGTTGATTTCCCATCACAATGTAGAGGGTTGTTCTCGCCCACTGTCCCTCTCCCAGTTTTGTTTTTGTTTTTTTGTGAAAAGAAATACCTCCTCTCCTGGACTATGATTTTTGTTCCTGCATTATAAATGTCATTTCCTAATTGGTTCTATCATAAAAACATGGGAAAGGTTTGTTAAACTGCAAAAACTTTGTCTTTGCAGGGGGGACATCCTGCAATAGAACATTTTGCTCTAGTTCAATGATCCTCCCCTCCCTCCCTCCCTCCCCCCCCCCCTCTCTCTCTCTCTCTCTCTCTCTCTCCTTCCCTATGTTGGAAGAAGAAAGGAGGGAAAGAAGGAGAGGAGAAGGAGGTAACACATGGCACCCACAACACAAGGAAGGAAGGAAGGAAGGAAGGAAGGAAGGAAGGAAGGAAGGAAGGAAAGCACCTAGAAAATGCATGAAACAGAAAGGAACACAACATACTGCCAATCTTCCCTCTTCTGTGAGCAAAAGGTAATGGTGGAGGTTTCTTTTTCTCTAACTGCTCCTCCCACAAAATGCATAATTGTCTCATTTTAAAGCTGAGAATGACAAATGCCATCACATGACAGATTTGGCCATTTTGCCCATCTGTATCCTGATAAGAGGTAAAAGTAAAGGTTTTCCTCTGACGTTACGTCTAGTCATGTCCGACTCTGGGGGTTGGTACTCATCTCTAAGTTAAAGAGCCGGCATTGTCTGTAGACATCTCCAAGGTCATGTGGCCAGCATGGCTGCATGGAGCGCCATTACCTTCCTGCCGGAGTGGTACCTATTGATCTACTCACATTTGCATTTTTTTGAACTGCTAGGTTGACAGAAGCTGGAGCTGTCAGCAGGAGCTCAATCTGCTCACCGGATTTGAACCACTGACCTTTCAGTCAGCAAGTTCAAAATCTCAGCAGTTTAACCCACTGTGCCACTGGGGGTTCCTTTTATCCTTTTATCCTGATAATTTGCAAAAAAAAAAAATTTAACTTGCCAACCAGTTTAGAAAGCATCTGAAAAGATAATCCTTTGCAACCCTTGCAGATAAACGCCAAGATATCTCTACCCTACATTTGAAATCTATGTCATGTGATGAACACAGTAGGTTGCCATTTCTTAAGTGGGTGCCTCAGAAGTATTTAATAAATGTGGTGAAATGGTTAGTTGTATTTATACTATAAAACTATAGTATTAAGTTCCAGGTTCTAGTAGAAACTACCTCTTTCCAAAGAAAAAAGTATGAGTTTTATCTTGAACTGATACTCCACCCCCACATCTCTTGCTGCCAAGTTTAATAGATACTTCACCACTGGAAGTTTCTAAAACTCTAGAGATAGCTAAGACATAGTTTTACAAAAGAATCCAACTGAAACTAGAAATGCAACCATATTGATTCAAGTCATTGGAAAAAATGTTCTTATGGTGATGCTGTTTCATTGAGGCTTGCAAACAGAAGAGACAGTTGAAGAGAGAATGATTTAGGTAGCAATCTCAGGACAGTAAATGTTTAAACATCAGAGAGCAGGGCTCACATCTATAGATCACTTAAAGCATTGACCTTTCTTTCTAATGCTTCTCTTCAAACTCTACAAGTTCTCTTAAGTGAAATGGAATAAAACCTAGGGAATTTATTTTATTTCATTTCATTTGAGTTTCTAGGATTAGCGTGGGGTGTTGGAGATCCCATGAGAAAGCAAAAGGTCGTACATTATTCTGAGTATTCTCTGACTTCGACAAAGCACCTTCCATCCTTTTACTTTGTGCCACACTCTCTCCTGAACATTTCTGACAGTCTGTCAATGTTGATAGCACATCCTTTCATGGTCTCATTTCAATTCAGTTTACAGGCACTATCAGAAACACCATAATGGGATATAGAAGAAACTTATCAAAAGTAGAAATTTCTATACAGAGAAGGTATCTGGGTTTTTTTAAATTTCATGGAATACAGGAATCAATAGAGAGTGAATGGAGCAATTAGAGATCCCGATTAAGGAGAGAAAAACCCAAGTTTATTACAGGAATTCAATTCAAACATAGAATATTGCTCAAGGTACTGATTTAATGTAACTTTATTCTAGAAAAGAGCTGAGAGAGAACTGATGGGAAAGGAAGAGGTAGTGCCCTCATGGAGATATTCTTGAATTTTTAGGACTAAGTGTTGTTACATATATAGCAGGAATGGGATCATAAGTTTCACACCTCAGAAGATCTTTTATGAGGACCATACATATCTAGCATTCCTCTTTTTTTCAAAGTGTGAAAAAGAAGTAATTAGAAAAAGAAGTTAAAAATGCCATAACCTTGCATATGTAGTGCATTCCAATATATTATGCAATGGGGAAAATCTCTATTCAGTGGTGATATATTAACAGTTCTTGTGATTTATGCCACAATGTGTTGACTCTAGAAGCATCAGTAGCACTACAGTTGCATTTCTAGTGTGATAGCACATCTACACTGACCATTTAATGCAGTTCAAAGTTAGCTTTAAACTGAAGCAGACAGACAACAAAATCCCACCATGATCACCATGTGGGTCTCAAACTGCTTCAAGAATTTCCTATGTAATCATCTCCACAGTAAACCACTTGCTTCAATATCAGTTTGAAATTGCATTACATGATCAATGTAGATGGTCCCTGAAAGTCCTTAAAACAGGAGTGGAAACCCCTCCAAATATTCAAAACTAAAACTCTAAATTTGAGTATGGTCATACATAGTAGCTAGAGGCTGGGATCAGACTAGTGACCATATGCAGTCATAAGTCCAGCTTTATGGGCTTTATGGTTGTTTCAGTGAGAGGAAACACTCTTCTACAAGCCCTCCTCTCCACATCCATTTAATGGGCAGTTGTGAGCTGGGAATGGGGGGCAGGTAATGGGGAAACACGTGGCTATGTTCCTATGATCAGAAACAGAATGTCAAAGGCATTATATGGAAAATCTCTAGAAGATCCCAAAGGATGATATCACCGTTGTGTGTACAGCTACAAGGAACACAGCCAGATGTTTCTCTGATGCCCTCCCTTGCTCCTCACATTCCGAAATTGCAATGTAGATGAGGTCTAAGAATCTCCTGATCCTCCAATGTGATTCTATTATTAGTGTCAAGTGAAAGTTAACCATAGAGACATGCTGGAAGACCTAGAAATTCCTAGAGGAATGTTCTAAGATTAAAAAAAATAGTAATAGGTTTTCACTTTAATGAGGGTCCTGGACCCCTAACTTCAGTGAATGTGGAGAACTGACTGTATAAGTATGTACTTTAACATCTGCTTCTTTCTTTACCCCAAGAATTAAAAGTAAAGGTATTTGTTACAATGTAAATTAGGGTATGAAATTGTGGCTTCAGATTTTTCAGAAATTAGTTGCAACACACCCAATTCCTAACTATGAGCTTTTTTTTTGAAAGAACATCCTAACTGTGAGAGCTGTTCAGCAATGGAACTCTCTTCCCCGGACTATGGTGGAGGCTCCTTCTTTGGAAGCTTTTAAACAGAGGCTGGATGGCCATCTGTCGGGGGTGCTTTGAATGCGATTTTCCTGCTTCTTGGCAGGGGGTTGGACTGGATGGCCCCATGAGGTCTCTTCCAACTCTATGATTCTATGAAATGACTGATAAAGTCTGCACCTGTAGAGTTTTCTCTCTCCTCCACATCCACTCTTCATGTAGTTCGACTACCCCCTTTTACGCAATGAGATCCACCCCTTTGTTTGTTTATGTTTTTCACATGTATGCCTGTCTGTGCACAAATTGTTTGGCTGCATTGGCTGAAATACATTTCAGCAAATGAAATGTGAGAATTTTCAATTTTAAAAAGTCTAAAATGCGGAGTTTCTAGAGCTCTGTAAATATGGTAGTGTGGGAAATCTGAACTGAAACAAATCCACCAAACCTGAGACAGAAGATGGATTCCTCACTTGTCCCTACTGCTACTTTAAAAGTTTGAAGATTACAAATATGTCTGTCTGGAGGTATTTTCAGTCATGTCAGCATAATGAAAGTAGATGAGTGTGTTCAAACTCTGTTGGAAGCAGTTACAGTTGCCAGCTGTAGAACAATTTACCCAGCAGTACTGGCTTGGAATGTAAAGTGGTCTTTCTGTATGTTAGATTAGTGTATATAATATCTCCCTCTCTTTTCTTTAATCTGCTTCTTTTCTTATGCATTGTTTAGACCTAAGGAAGAGCAACATGGATGCAATCAAACGGGCATTTCTAGAGTAAAACTTCTATTTTGGTAGGACGGAGTGGGGGTGGGGGCACACAATCACATATGCCTATGAAAATGCCATTGAAAGGACAAGGAAGTTGTGCTGAAGTTCTGCTTTTGTTGACTAACAGATCCTAAACAGATCTATTTGGAAGCATGTTCCATTGATTTCAGTAGAACACAAGAAACGTATAATTGAATAAAACCATTGGTGCATCTCACCCAGATGCAAGCAGCTCACTAGGATTTCAAGCACAGATTTTATTTTTTGTCCTGCACTGGAAATTTTTGATATTATCTAGTGGTGCTACATCCAGCCACAGACTGGGCCGGACCCTCTTTTGCTCTTGAAATCAGATGAGACTGGGCGTGTTCAGAGTGACAAAGTGTTCTTACCAATTCCAAAGCCAGTTATTATGTTTTTAGGTGGTAGTCTGCCTATGCATGTCACATAAGATAATTGCCTAGTCCTACTTTTTTAAAATTCAAGCTCAACTATTTCTAATAGCACATGGACTCAGTATGGCATAAATTGAAACTAAGAACTGACACATAAATAGCCTGGTCTTAGGAGTATAGCCACTCATGGACACTCACTGGAACCCACTTATTGGGGCCGGAAACACTGAAACTACATAGGAGAAGATACCATTTAGCTTGGAGAAGCAAAGAGTGAGAGGAGACATGGTAGCCATGATTAAATATTTGAAAATATGTCATATTAAGGAGGAAATGAGCAGCTGTAGAGACTAGTGACTTCATCCCACGGGCTTTCTTACTGATTGTAAGATGCTTCAACCACAGTTCCTGGACAGAGCCCACTGGATCCCATCAGACAAACATAGCTACTTCAGACAGGGCTCCATCCATGAACTGTGCTGGAAGTGTCCTATGACAGAGCCTTGAGAACATGGGAGGCTTCCCACGTTCTCATTCGATAGAATGAGGAAAGCATGGAGGGAAGCTGGGCAGTGACACTTCCCCCTGTGCAATGGGAAAGGGGGTGTTGTGGATGATGTGGAGCACTGGGTGATGGATTTCCATGCTGCCCATTGGATTTGGCCCCTGCTTCACAGATGCCCCCACTTTCCCCCATCTTGAGGAGCCCAATGTGATGAGGTCCTTATACATGGAGCAATGGATTCAAATTGCAGGAAAAGAGATTCCACCTAAATATTAGGAGGAACTTCCTGAGGGTAAAAGATGTTTGACAGTGGGATATGCTGCCTCGGATGGTGGTTCAGTCTCCACCTCTGGAGGTTTTTAAACAGAGGCTGGATAGCATTTATGGGGAGTGCTTTTATTGCGTGTTCCTGTATAGCAGGGGGTTGGACGGGATGACCCTTCCAGCTCTATTATTCTAGTATTCTAATGCTTCAGAACATTTGTGCTGGTCTATTTTCCTGTATCAATGGGTATCACAGATCTCATGAGTTTTACTATAATTGATCAAATGGACAGTTAGAACTTTTCATCAAATACATGTGGGAAATGACACTTTTGAAAAGGAGAGTGTCCTGTATCCCGCAGGCTTTCCATATGAATCAAAACCCTGGGAAAAGCACGTGTAGAGCCTCTATAAATGGAGGGGTCTCCCTCCTTCAGATTTGTCATTTTAAACAAAAACCAAACCACGATAGATGGGGTGAACATGCATTTCTCTTCTGTTGATGCAACCCTAAAAGGCAACACCTCTAAAGCCAAAGAGCCAACTACATAGTTGATCTATGGGGGATATAAAAAGGTATTTTGAGAAAGTAGTTATACAGTTTTTTTCATTTATTGTACATACCGATCCATGAAAGGAAACATTTACCCCTGTTGAAATTTTTCTTGCACACATAATAGCAGCAATCACAGTGACTATTACTGATCTCTAAAAACCTTTCTAAGTGTGGAAGTCACAGATGCTGTTGAATTGACCTGTTAATATTAATGGGATGTCTCCCAAGAAAGGAGTTGAATAATTGTAGTCAAGATATAGCCCAAACATTTTTCTGCTGTGATGCATGGAATGACTGGTGTTGCCATGTACAGAAAAGACTGAGAAATATTTCACCTGAAGGGAGTCGTTATAATGTTGTTTTATAAAGGTCATTTATAAGGATGAGAACATTTAATTTTAAAGTCACTAGACAGAACATGACCGGCCTCAAAGAATATTTCCATATCTAAAGACACAATGAAGGGAAATGTTTTGCACCTGCTTCAAGAAAGGCAACAGAAGACTGTAATAGAGTGGTTCTCAGCCAGGATGGAGGCTCCAGATGATGTTATACTTCACCCTTATAACCCACAGACAGCAGAGTAATAGTCAAGGAACCTGGCTGTTGAAGATCACAGCATCTCTCCTTGGTTGAGACCACTACCGATGAAGTACAGGCAAAATACAATAGTTAGTTGTGATCAGAGTAGATTCAGTGAATCAACGATTGAAAAAGTATTGCCTTAATCATTCAGCAATTGATTCAATGGACCTACTCTGGTTGTACTTATCCACTACATTTAGCAAATATTCATTACTGACTCAGATCTGTCATCTATAACCCCACTGAGTGATGTTAAAATTGACTCTTAAAGTTTCCTTGAATATAGGCCTAATGAGTCACATGTTCAAATGACCATGTTGAAAATATAAATCAAGTGGATCTGTGAAAAATTCACCATGTGAGAAAACAGTTGAGTTTGGAATGCTACTTTTTAAGAGTAATTTATTCCAGAGATTTTCTCACATTGCACTAATAATTGATTTTAAAAGGAAAATTAACAAATATATACATATAAAGAAACCATAGAAAAGCTGTTGATCCATGGGAAAAGAGCACGAAAATGTGACAATATGCACCAAGTGAAGCCTCTCCATGACCAAACAGCAATAATATTATAAAATAATGCACAGAGATATTCTGAACACTTGAAGAGGAACAACCTCCCCTCCTCCCCCTCCTTTCTCCCTTCCGCTCCCTCTCTCCCATCATTTTGTTCAATATCTGAGGGCACTTCAGGGAAAAAGTTGATGCTGTAACATGACTTGGGGGGTGGGAGGGACAGAGTACTGCCAACCCATGTCCTGTTCCGTCCTCCAGAGGTTTGGTTTGCTTTTTTCCATAGCTGTAGAAAATAGCACCTGTTTGCATTTGCTCCAGGGTTGCTGCAGATTCTGCAGCACTATGATAGTTAGGCATTAGCAGAGTTTGTAGCCAGCTTAGCAAAGTCTTTGCTGCTGGCAGCCTGCAAATGTATCTTTTTGTTCTGGAGACCGCCCCTTTTCCTGGGGAAAGAAGGCTCCATTTTGAGAAGCCTCTTGCCTTCTAGACTGAAGAAGAAACAACTTAGATGTGCTTGTGTGGCCAAGCCAGGCCAACTTTGACAAAGCCATCGTAAGTATTGACCTGCCTTTAAAGCTTAACACTGGGGCAAAGAACATCTCCGGATTTTTTTTGCTACTGGAAGAAGCCCTACCAACTTTGCCTCAAAAACTAGCTTTGAGCTTAGATAGTTATAGACCTTTTTGATAGCAGCTCAGGGCTAGGGTAAAGAGGATCTCAGGATCTCTTCGCCTTTGGTGGAAGTTAATCCAGCAACTAAAGGGGGAAAGCAAGAAAGGAACATCTGCAAAGTTTTATAAGTTGACTGTTTTTATTTGCAACCTTAACTACGTGTGCCAAGTTTGCCAAGGACTTTGTGAAAATAAAATTTTGTTTGATTGTTCTACTTGAAGTGCCTTTGGTTACTGGGATTTCCAGAGCTTCTAAGTAAGGCCCCTGCAGTTCACCTGGGCAAAGGAAGAAGCACATCCTAAAGCTTTAAAAGCTGCCAGGATGTGACGGCATATTTCCCATGCTGCCTGAACCTGGGAATGTAGAATGGCAGTTAGGAAAGTTGCAGCTGGTTCCATTTGGGAACCAGGCCAATTGTACTAACTGCCCCTAAATCAGGGGAAAGCCCAATCCTGGGGCAGGATTCAGGCTTTCTCCTACTTAACTTAACCCAGGTCAAGGCCATATTAAGGTGGCCTTCCCCTGGATTACCCAGGATCAGCTGACCTAAATGGTCAGTGTAGATGTACCGCATTATAGTAGAATACAGTGAAACCTTGCTATCTACTGAGTTTCCTTTCCAAGACACCAATGGATGTCAAAAACTGTAGGTGTTCAAGCCTCATTATTTGCAATGGCATAGTGAAATGGGGTCCCTTTTATAATACAGGAAAATGCAGGTTTGCTTTGCAGATTTATTAAAATATTTTCAAACTGTGAATGGTTGAATTTGTGGATGCAGAATCCATGGATATGGAGGGACAACTGCACAATTATAGCCTGCCTGTATTTAAGGAATTCCAATGACAATAGTGAGTTCAAACAAATTACCTCCCATCCAATGTGAAACAACATGAGAAGAGCACTGAACACAGGTGTTTCTGGAAGGTTTTTATCATCTATTAGTCCACCACTATCACAGACATGTTTGGTGAGGATATGGCAGAGAAACTGCTCAATGGCTGATCCCAAGTGGTGGAACTCCCTCGCACAGGAAGTCAGGTTGGGCCCATCTTCCCACAAAAAGGTGAAGACATTTTATTTAGGCAGGACTTTGTAGGCAGGGCTTTTCTCTAGACTCATGTAGCAGAAGGATCTTTTAATCAAGTGTACTGTGCTTTTATGTCTTCTTTTCCTCTACTTATAGATTGAGAAGCTGAAAGAAAGTAAGGAGACATGGAGACAAGGAGATTCTTCTAATTTGCATTGTACACTATTCGCACTTTTCTGGCCCACTCCTCTTTTAGGAGCCAACCCAGGTTTTTACCAAAGTATGTTTATTGTTTATTGGTATATGTGATTTTATCTGTTTTTGATTTGAGGGTTGTTGTATGATTTCTGGGCTGTATGGCCATGTTCTAGAAGTATTCTCTCCTGACGTTTCACCCACATCTATGGCAGCAAGGAAGGTTTATATATATTTGTGGGGAGTCCAGGGTGAGGGAAGAATTCCTGTTAATTGGAGGCCAGCGTGAATGTTGCAGTTAATCACCCTAATTTGCATTGAATGGCTTCATCTACTGGCTACTTTCTGCCTGGGGGCATCCTTTGTTAGCTTTTGATTTATTTTCTACTGTTGAGTTTTATATTGTTGTTTCCTGGCCCTGGCCCCATGTAAGCTGCCCCGAGTCCCCTCGGGGAGATAGGGCGGGGTATAAAAATAAAATTATTATTATTATTATTACAATTCTGAAGAACTGGGACACATAGTAGTGATGGTGAAGATAAAGATGATCCTTGCTATGACAATGGTTAATCAGAAAGCAACCCCTGGGATGTTTGGAAGACAAATTGTTACCCAGATAATTCTTAACTGGAAAACCATTAAAAACAAAATGCAGAAGACCAGGATACTTTCAGAATGTAAGAAAACCAATGACTGTTGTACTGGTTTGCTCTGGTTGTTTCCTCCTCTTCTTGATGAAGGCGTATAGCCATTTTTCTATACCAAGAAGTACTTTAGAAAAACAAAATGTAAGCTCTCACCTGAAAATAGATGTGAACTTAACATTGCCATATTCCTGCGCATTCTGTGCTTCAATCATGGGAGCATCACTCACAGTGAGGGGGTGAGGTGGGAGGTATCTCCAAAAACCATGTGAGAAAATGCTGTATAAATAATCCATGGCATCAGAAGAAGTGATTTACAGCTTACCAATTGGTGTTTTAGTACCTTTCCATTGTGACCCAAGAAAAAGGGGGATCAGGAGAAAGTGTTATGAAGCAATTTTGCCTCGTGATCCTATAGAGCAGGGAAAATGCCTCTCTGTGTACTGTACATACATACATAAACAGTTCCTTCTCAGCTGCCATTTTATGTCGCTATACCTTCATTTGCAATTACATCAAATCACATTGGCATTACAAAGATTTGTGGCAATCTCATCTTTCCACATCATTGACAGCTCAGGAGATGCATCTGAAATTCATAGTAGCCTCATTGCCTGTGGTGAGAGAAATTCATACTGCTAAATTTTTATTCTAGATTTCAAGCTGCTTTTCCTCAGTCGTGAGCTCTCCCATTTTTAATCTTTTCCTGCCTCATGCACTGTATCAGAATAACCAGCCAATATTGTTAAACTGTCAGGTGGTCTCTGCTGCCTCTGAATTTTATCGGTAGAAATAAATACTATAGCATTAAAAAGAGAGAGAGAGAAATAAAACCATTCTTTTTGGTAAGTCTTTCCGAACGAACAGTATGGAAATCGAGAGGGGGAAAAAATCTGTAAACTTTAACGTGATTGCTCCTCATTTTTTTAACGAAAAATCTTTGGGGGAAATAAAAGGTTGGAAGAGAATATTCAGTCTGATTTACTACGCAGTGATAGAGGTGCCAGACTGCATCCCAAAATTGAACAGCGTTCAAGGGAAAGAGAATTTAAAATCCCAGAAAGAAGAAATATTTCCAAATTAATGGCATTGCCCGAATGCCTTGGCTCTTTGCACCCCACCAGGAAGGTTTATTATTTTCTGGTAAAATGTTGCTAGAATGGGGAGTGGTAGTCAGTGATGCGTCAGAGCTGCTCTTTGAAGACATTAAAAAGCTGAATGCACAACAAAGAACAGATGTTCCAGCATGCTTTATTTATGCACCCATCAGCAATCTTCCAATGACCACAAAACACAGGCTTCTTTTTCTCCCTCTCATGCTGCACAATATTCTTTTCTGATCAGCTCATGCTATGTGCATGTGTGTGTGTTTATGTGAGATATATATATATATATATATATATATATATTTCACTGAAACTTTAGGAACATTCTTATATGTGTCTGTGTGTATGCACACAAACATTTCTGTGTATGTGCTTGAAAGTCTGCCTTCATCAAAAGCGGCTTCTATTGAACTGTAGAACAGGTGTGGATTCTGCAATTAGATCACATTTCCGGCGGGGAGAGGCAGAAAAAGAGAGAGAGAGAGAGAGAGAACGAAAGAGAGAAACAGACAGAGGGTAATAATGGCGGTGAATTCTTCACAGTCAAATGCAGCACCATAGCGACCGGTAACAATGAAGAATAATAGGTATTAGTATTAGGGTGATTATTTTTAGTTTATGGCCTCCTTTGATTGAATGCTTCCATAAGGCACTGTTCACATGTGTGCAGCGCTTGCCAGCTGTAGAGCAAACTTGTTTTACCGGTGCTTAACTGTGAATCTCATTGCTCCCACCCCCTCGGTTCTGAATTGGAACAAAAAGTAATGATTAGGAAATGGGATGTAATGCAGATTAAATGTTGCGATGGACCAGGAGCCCGATAGACGGCATGAAAAACTCCCTTGGATGTGATCTTTTAAAGCCAAAGTATCTATCTGCATTTTGCACTTGCAGAAGGGGCTTCCATTTCCCAAACTAAAGGAAACTGGAGTAGAAATACATGCGCGTATGGAGAATATACGTGCGAGTATCTACCCAGCTGTAATACAGATAAAGAAGCTTTCTAATTTATGCTCACCGTAAACATATGTTAACTTAAGTGCAATACAACTGTCAGCAGTCTGGGTGGCTCTGATTTAAACAGAGTTGAATTCTCAGAAATGCACGGGCCAACCCTTTAGAAGGTAGAAACTGGCACATTTCTGTTAAAAAAAGTCTCAGAAAGCAGCATCGTTTATCATAAGCTGAGAATCATGAACAAAGGATATTAAAGAAAATATGGCGGGGCTTTAAACTGAGCTGCCTAGAATTGGTGACAGCATGAAGGTCAGGAGGCAGGTGCTATATTTGTGAAATCCTTTAATTTGAACATAACCAGAGATTTTTTTCTTTAAGGGGGTTTCTTTACAGAAAAATTCTTTGTTCAATTTTCAGGATTTGGGGATTTTATCCAATGCTTGAGAACATTTCTAGTTTTCTATACCACTTTTGTGTGTGGGAGTTGCACTTCTAATCTAACTCTTCTCTTTCTCTCTAATCTCAGAATATTTGAAGCATATATATGTGGTTATTCTGCTTCTGTTCATGATTCTGTTCACAATTCGCTATTCTGTTCATCATCAAATTAGTTTGCAAAGTCATAGATGAAATGTATTCATATTTTTAGTGAGATAAAAGGATGCCCTGAATTCTTAGTGATTGGGGATTAGGCTAAGTAGCCACTCCTGCGATTCCATTGTTCAGTTAAATTCTACAACATTACATGAAACTGCTGGGTGTGGTCATCTTGAGTTTTGGAGTTCAGTGCCATCTCTACAGAGATGACAATCAATTCTATTACTCTTTTCCACCAAATTCCAAGGAAGCTCCCCAGATCCTAGACCAATGCCTGGCAGCTGTGATGGACTGGATGAGAGCCAACAAACTGAGGCTTAATCCAGACAAGACAAAGGTCCTCCTGGCCAGTTGCAAGGCTGATAGGGGTATAGGGTGACAACCTGTGCTTGACGGGCTTACACTTCCCTTAAGGGCACAGGTCTACAGTCTGGGGGTTCTCCTGGATTCATTGTTGATGCTTGAAGCTCATGTGTTGGCAGTAGCTGGGAGGCCTTCACACAGTTAAAACTGGCACACCAGCTGTGACTGTACCTTGAAAAGTCTGACTTGGCCACAGTGGTCTATGGCTCAGATACATCTAGTATGGACTACTGCAATGTACTCTATATGGGGCTGCCTTTGAAAACGGCTCGGAAGCTGCAGTTCATGCAAAGATAGGCAGCTAGATTACTAACTGGAGCTAGCTATAAGGAGCATACAATACTCCTATTAAGGCATCTCCACTGGCTGCTGACAAGCTTCCATGCTCAATTCAAAGTGCAGGTTATTGTCTATAAAGCCCTATATGTTTTGGGTCCAACTTATCTTTGTGGCAGCATCTCTTTCTATGAACCGGTACGGGATCTGAGATCTGCCAGGGAGGCCCTTCTTTCAGTCCCAGCTCCATCCCAAGCACGGTTGGTGGAGATCAGAGAGAGAGCCTTCTCGGTGGTGGCCCCCCAGCTCTGGAATTCCCTCCCTAGAGAGATTAGGCTAGCCCCCCCTCGGTGGATTGTCACCTTGACGTGGTGAGGGGGCTTGCGTGTTCCAACGAACCTGCGGGCACAACCACGGGAGTCACTCACTCCCAGGAGTAGCCACAGGGGAGGATCCAGACCAAGAACAATCCAAAGACCCAAAGACTTCAACGGCAAAGCAGGCAGATGATAACATGGTACATATTACAACGGCTGTGAAGGCGGAAGAAGGCTGCAACAGACTGAGAAGCCACTCTCGTTGTGTTAACCACACCACTGCTGGGACCTCAATCTGTGAAGACTGTGTGTTGACCGGCCGTGCACCAACCTCCACACATTAAAAAAAATCATGCACAGGCATCTTCCAAGAAATGGAGGACCTCATCCTCGAACTATGAGGGATTGCCTAAGAAGCCCCCACTCTTCAGTCTAATCTGAAAACATGACTTTTTAAACAGGCCTTTGACCTTGATTAGAATTTTAGTGGTTAGACTCAAGGACATAGTGATTGCTTCACTCCGTCATTTTGGATTGATACTTGAAGACAATCATTTTTATCCACAGGTGCTGCTACATTTTATGGAAACTTATGTCTTATTATGTGATGTTTTTAGGTAAAAGTGTTGTGTAAATTTATGTTTATGATGTCATCATTTTATATGATGTATTGTGTATTCTATGTGTGTGGCACTTTGTAGTGCTTTTGTGAGCTGCCCCGAGTCCCTTCGGGGAGATGGTGGCAGGATATAAATAATGTATTATTATTACTATTATTATCACTACTCCAGTGTTCCCTCACTACTTCGTGGTTCACTTTTCGTGGATTCGCTGTTTTGCATTTTTTCAATAAACTCTAAAAGATATTATAAATCATAAAAAATTACAATTTACAGCCTAAGGAAGGGAGGATGGAGAAGCCAAAGGGAGAGAAAAGGAGCCCAAGCGGCAACGGGAGGAGAAGGAGGGGATTTAGCAACACATGATTGGTTGATAAAGACTTATTATAGTGTATAACTACTAAAATAATGTATAAATATTAAAATATAGTGTCCCTACTTCGCGGATTTTCACTTATTGCAGGTGGTCCTGGAACCTAACCCCAGCGATAAGTGAGGGAACACTGTACTACTATTACAAAGCATGGTAGATGCTAAAACAACCTTTCCAAATCTGATGCCTTCCAGATGGTTTAACTGCAACTCCCATAATCCATCCACAATGATCAAATAATTATATGAGTTGTCATCCACAAAATCTAAAGAGTCTGGATGTTGACATAAAGCATTCTAGGATAATATATTGTGAAATAGCATTGGCATGCACTTAGAAATGAACACCACAATCTATTGTGTTTACTTCTAAGCATGTTTAGTAGAGGTTATTCCAAGATAAGTCAGTAGAATTAATGCAGTTTGACACCCTTTAACTGCTGTGGTTCAATGCTGTGCAATAATGGGAATTGTAGTTTGGTGAAGCACCAACACTCTTTGGCAGAGAGGGCTTAAATAAACTGCAACTCTCATGATTCCATAGCACTGAGTCCTGGCAGTTAAAGTGGTGTCAAACTGCATTAATTCTACAGTGTACCCTGAATCAGACTTATCTATCTAGGCTAGATCAATTAAAATAAATGGCAGGACAATTCTAAAAAGAGACTTTCCAATTCTACCAATTAGAAGTCAGTGTATGACTATTCCTTCTTGTTCTCTGCTTAGTCAGGCAACATATGTGCCCACCAATAAGATAAATGTTTTGTATTATAAGTCAAGACTATAATAGCCATTTGCAGACTTCTCTGTGAAAATAGACTGGTGGTGACATATTGAATGCACAAAGGTTATGCTGTGAAAATAAATAAGTGACCTGGGCTCTGTGACAAATCTGCAAAAGTACAACATAATTTCAACTTAAATAAATGAATATAATATGGTGCAGTAAGAAAATATCCACCTGGTAAAATAGAAAATCCCAGCCACCTGGTACCTAAAAATCTGTTATAATTACTTTTTATTTCACACAGATGATAAAAAATAGAGATGAGCTATATTATTTATGCTTATGATGTATCATTTTTGAAAACAACATGTTATATCCAGACAGTTCTGTCATCACCATGTCATCTGAAGAGTTGCTTTTATCATCACCACATATTGTTTTCACAGCATGCATTATTGACATGATCTTCTTACAATACTTACCTCTTGAACTGTAGCGATCCAACTTCATGGCAATTAAAAGGGATATGTTAGCCCTGTTGCTTTCGGCAACATAGCCATGACCCCGACACATATGACAAATCAATCACCCATCCAGCTTCAACGCTCTGCCCATTGTGATTTCTATTTAAAGGCTTATTAAAACTTAACTATGGCAAAAATATAGAAGTATGAAACTAATCGATGATACATTCATTGGCCCTTCTCTCTGAAACAATAACAGTAGGGTGAATTTGGGACAATTCTTCAGCAACTTAGCTCTCATTAGAACTCTGTGCCTGGAGAATGCACAACGATGATATATTGCCACTGATGCTCACAAGACAAATATAGATTAAAAGCTCAGATAGTCTGCAGACACATCTCAGGTTATGGGCAAACTATGAACCAGGGACAGGGGGCTTAAAAAAAGACAAAAAGTCTGAAAAAATGGATGACAGTGAGGATGAGATATATTTTGCAAATACAAATTTGTAATCTATATATATAAAAGAGTGATGGCATCACGGCAGCGGACAAAACAACAAAAGTGAACACCCCACAACCTCGAAAATTGACAGCACAACCCCTCATCCATGCCTCTAGGTTGATACAACAAAAAGAAAAGAAAAATAAAGTCCTAATTAGAGGGAGAGGAATAATTGTTTTTATCCAATTGCTGCCAGTTAGAAGGCTAAGCTCCGCTCACTTGGTCTCCTAGCAACCCACTCAGCCCAAGGGACCCTTAACTACCTTAACTACCACCAATTCCTCAATACTTTATTTCCCATACCACCATACTTCGCCACAGCAACGCGTGGCTGGGCACAGCTAGTATAGATATAAAGTTGCAACATATATTTTGGAACCCTTGGTGGTGCAGTGGATTAAACTGCTGAGCTGCTGAACTTTGCACTGAAAGGTCAAAAGTTCAAATCCAAGGAGCAGGGTGAGCTCCCGCTATTAGCCCCAGCTTCTGTCAATCTAGCAATTCAAAAACATGTAAATGTGAGTCGATCAATAGGTACCACCCTGATGGGAAGGTAACAGTGCTCCATGCAGTCATGCCAGCCACATGACCTTGAAGACGTCTACGGACAACGGCAGCTCTTTGTCTTAGAAATGGAGATGAGCACCAACTCCCAGAGTCGGACCCAACTAGACTTAATGTCAGGGAAAACCTTTACCTTTACATACAACATATATTTATTCTGGGATGAATGGGGAACATCAAATATAATGAGAAATACATATAGACTTCTCATGTTGTAGTTTGGGTTAATGAGAGTTAAGACATTTTTCATATGATACAGGTGTTCCTTACTACACCACTAGAAGTGAAGAATCCCTTATTTCAGGGTTAACTCATATTACAAATGACCTCTGCATTGATATCAATTCTCTCATCATTCTTGCTGTGGACCCATCTACACTGCCATATAATTCAGTTTGAAACTGCATTATAGTTAGTGTCGACTTATATAATACAGCTGAACTGCATTATATGAGTCTGACATGACGTTAAGTCCAGTCATGTCTGACCCTGGGGGTTGGTGCTCTAAGCCATAGAGCCAGCATTGTCCATAGACACCTCCAAGGTCATGTGGCCGGCATGACTACATGAAGCGCCGTTACCTTCCCGCCGGAGCGGTACCTATTGATCTACTCACATTGGCATGTTTTTGAACTGCTAGGTTGGCAGAAGCTGGAGCTAACAGTGGGCGCTCACTCTGCTCCTGGGACTTGAACCTGCTACCTTTCGGTCTGCAAGTTCAGCAGCTCAGTGCTTTAGCACACTTCGCCACTGGGGCTCCTATATGAGTTTACAAGTGACCATATAATGCCATTTAAAATTGTAGTTGGCAGTGTAGTTGGGGCCATAGTCTTGATCACTCATCCAAGTTTCTTCTGTACCAAGAAACTACACATAAAGCATTCAATCATGTGATTCTCCATGCACCCCATAATCTATAGTGATGAGTCTAAAAAAGGCTTTAATGTATGGCATTTCTGAATAGATAAATCAGACCAGCAATTTTCTAATTGTGATTATTCAGGAACAGCAAGGTCGAACTGCCATTTCTTTGTGCCATCAAAAAGTTCTCAAGAAGAAGGTGGAGGACGGGCCATAGTTCAGAAGCTCAGTAGCTATCTTTTAACAGCCAACTGGCTTTTGCAGATGTAATTCAACTTATCGATCTGTTCTATACTAGGCTTTGCATTGCAGCACTACCAAAGCAGAACGAAATACAATGGGGCAGTTAAGGGAGAAAAGAGCATACCAGAGGGAGAGAAAAACAGAGACAGATTTTTTCTACCCTTTCTCCTCCCAAGTAAAGCAACTGACAGGTGCAGCATTATTCTGCAGATGGACCAGGAGTGGCACAATACAATTATATAAGTCTGGCACACATGTGCTTCTGCTTTACCTTACATGCCAGCTAGCCAGTCTTTAGCCAGATTTTAGGGGACATCCCCAACAGTTGTTTTGCAGACACAGAGAAAGAGAGAGCAAATCAGTCCCTGACAGAACATCATTAGCCATTTTCCAAAATAGGCCTTGTGCCTGAGCCAGAACTGTCTTGCTCACTTTTTCTTTTCAAATAATGCCCATTTATGTCACCAAAAATTCATCTTTCTTCAAAATTCAGAGGCATTTCAAGAAGAGAAAAGGACACTTTTCTTTCACAAATGGTCCGCGTTTGTGGGAGAAACAGCTTGTGCCTGATGAAATATGTAATATATTATTTTTTAATTAAAAATACAACTTTCTGTCTCTGTTTTTATTCTGTAAGGCATTTAACAATCTGTTCATTGGGCATTGCGTTTTCCTTTGGAGAAATCAAACTAGCAATAAATCCATTTTTTAAAAAAGTTGTCTTTTTGAGAGACTAGTTTGGCTTCTTGAAATTTAGTTAAATATAACAGAAATATATATACTGTAGCAAACACTATGTCTTTGTCACCGCAGTTCTCATAGTTGGCACTGCTACAACAGCACAAGCAAAAGACATTTCTGCAGTGACATGAGAATGGCTTTCAAGGGCAGTGAAAAGATAGAGCTGGGCCAAAGTATCCTGCATTATCATTGTATTACCCAAGTAGATGATTCTGGACTTTATCACACCAGTCAGATGTTCGACAACAGTCATGTTAGTTTAGACAGTGGATACATACTGAGTTCAGCACCTTCAATATTGCACTAAAGTAGGTAGCGGGAATGTAGTGGAATTGGGAGCTATTGATGGGAAAATACCAGTGTAATGGGAAATAAACTAATAGTAGGATGCAGGTGACATTATGTGACTACTTGGGAAAACGAAGCCTTCATATCCCAGCAAAGTCTGGCTAAATGATAGCTAACCCAAAGCTGAAATGCCAATCTAACAGACCAGAATAGCCACAGGAAACTGCTTTTGTAACTGAGAGTTCATTATGATCTTTTTAAAAATGTCTAGATGCAAATGCTCTTCAATATGAGTCTGTAATCATGCAATGAGTGCTTTTGAAAATGATTGTGATGGGCAAGGAGTAAAAGTCAGAGAGCTGTCTTTTTTGCATTATTGCAAATCAAAGGTTGATAAGAATCAGTTGCTCAAATTTGAAAATGCTTGAGTTAATGTTAAATACTGCTAGTCATTTCTGAATCCCACTGTACTTGTAAGAAATATACCTGCATTTTATATCTATCTGAATGGGAATGAACTGTTATCAGTCTCTGCGTTCTAGTGATATTTGAATTATTTTTGATGCCAATTGACCTGCATTCCTGTGAAGTGTACATGCGAGAAAATATCCAAGACCTTTTACTGAAATGAGCCATGAATCTTTTGAAGAAATGATAAAATCAGGCAAAACACAATGGAATTTTCTACAAAACTAGGAAAATTAGATAATCAAAAAAAAAAAAAAAGAATGGGATTGTTCTGGATGTAAGAGTCATACATATCTAGTTTTAAGCAAATCTTTAATGAATCCCATCTTCTAGAAGAGCTATTTACTGCAGTAAAAAAAAGAGGGGGGACTTGATACTCTTTATAGCAGTGGTTCCCAACCCATGGGCCGTGGCCCAATAGTGGACCACGTGAACAAAAC
This sequence comes from Anolis carolinensis, assembly GCF_035594765.1. Classification (NCBI taxonomy): domain Eukaryota; kingdom Metazoa; phylum Chordata; class Lepidosauria; order Squamata; family Anolidae; genus Anolis; species Anolis carolinensis. The sequence continues at coordinate 78,841,176 of NC_085846.1, forward strand.
AGTCCGCGAACCTCCTTCCTCTATATTTTTATTTTATTTTATTAATTTTATTTCAGTTCCTTTTGCAGAGCTGACCATTGCATTGGCTAGACCACATCAGCTCTAGATTATTAAATATGGTTTTTCTGCGGGCGAACAGATGGTGACTACTGGATGGCATATGTTCTATATCAGAAACTAGAGCTGATGTGGTCTATCCAATGCAATTTTCTGAATCAGTATCCCAAATAACCAAGTAGAATCTAAAGTTGACTAAAAACTGATTCGTAACCCTTTTGGTACTAATGTTGGAGAGTGGTCAAGTAGGCCCTGGTCAAAGTAGTCCCTGGTCAAGTGGGCCCTGATCATAAAAAGGTTGGGAGCCATTGCTTTAAAGAAAAGATATTGATTATGGCAAATATCCTTTATCAGATGCAAATCAAGTTACCTTTGCAAAACCGATAAGGCTTCATGGCCAATAGACATCATGTGCCTGTTCTCGTTTTGGAAGTGTGTGGAAAACAAATAGGGTTCTAATTTTAAGGAAATGTGTTTAAACATAACAAAAATGCCGTTCCCCTAACCAATATTTGATTGTCTATGTCAAAACTGCATGAACAAAAAGCAGAGAGTTGGCTTGAAAGAACCAGGGTCCCATCTACACTGACATATAATCCAGTTTGAAACTGCATTCTATAGTCAGTGTAGACTCATATAATGCAGTTTGATCATTATGAGTCCACACTGACCATATAATGCATTTTCAGGGTACCTTATAAGATAAAAAGAAATATATGTACAACAGCACATCTAGATAACAACACCCAAAAACGTATGTTGGAAATGCCATTACAATGCCTATAGATGTAAGCTCATTGAAACATATCAATTTAAAACAAAAAGATACAGCATGCCAAGAAAAACAATCAGTTTCCACAAGGCCACTGAAATAAAAAAAATCACTTGCCGCTAAAAGAAAAGGTAATTCCTGCCTCTAGTAGGATGTAAAGTGCATCTACATTGTAGAATTAATGCAGTTTGACTCACCTACCATTGAGCCATGGTAGTTAGAGTGATGTCAAACTGCATTAATGCTTCTGTGTTGATACAGTCTTAGCTGTGATCAAAACTCTATTTCCTGGACATTGGCTTTGAATTCTTCCCATATGACTTGTCTGCTGGCTGCGTGAGTCTTTACTAGTGTTGACTCTGGACTTCTTGATCGTGTAACTCAGATTTCCCTGCCTGGAACCAGACCAATGACCAGTGTAGCCTGAACCGTCATGTCTGCATACATTTAAATATATATATATTAATATATATATAATACTATGAGACATATAGAGCTCATTCTGAAGAGCAGACAGATAAATCATCTTTAATCTGTGCTGAATTCCTCAGCTTGCTCTGCACTTAGAGGTAACTACTGTCATTAAAAATGTTTACTCCTTCTCCCATGTATCATCAAATTGCACCAATTTTCATAACAAAATCTTTGCCCTGATATAATTTGCTCAACATTGCCAATCTGACAAAAATGTTTTTCTCATTGCCCTGACCCTTCAGTGTAACACCATTTGAAGGACTGAGTAAGAGACTGAATAATAGAATGGAAGGAGTGGGATGGAAATGGTTATACTATTTGAGAAATTAGTCTTTCCGCTTATTTTAAACAGATATAGAATTTAACAGTATTTAAAGTATTTTGAGGTCATAGACATGTTCTGTCTAGAATTGAGTATTTTTACAACATGCACATTCGGCAAAGGGCATCCATGACGTTACTATGTAAGGAGTAATAATAATTAAAAAACTTTATTTATATACCGCTTTATCTCCTTGGGGGACTCTGGGCGGTTTCCTGGCTCTAGTAGAATATAAAGTGCATCTACATTGTAGAATCAATGCAGTTTGACTCACCTATAATTGAGCCATGGTAGTTAGAGTGATGTCAAACTATGTGGAAATCAGCAAAGTTACCAATGCACCAAAAAGAAATGCACAATGGAACTGATTAACATTGGTATGCTGGCTGGAAGTGGTGATGCACATAAATCAAATCCATGGAGTTTGATATCATTTTAAATGCCATGGCATAGTGCTATGGAAACCTGAGAATTGTTGGTGGAGAAAGCTAAAAACTCTGTAAAACTACAACTCCCAGGAATCCATAGCATTGAGCCATGGTGTGTCAAACTATATTAATTCTACAGTGTAGGTCTACTCTAAGTACAGTAGAGTCTCACTTATCCAAGCCTCGCTTATCCAAGCTTCTGGATTATCCAAGCCATTTTTGTAGTTAATGTTTTCAATATATCGTGATATTTTGGTGCTAAATTCGTGAATACAGTAATTACAACATAACATTACTGTGTATTGAACTACGTTTTCTGTCAAATTTGTTGTATAACATGATGTTTTGGTGCTTAATTTGTAAAATCATAACCTAATTTGATGTTTAATAGGCTTTTCCTTAATCCCTCCTTATTCTCCAAGATATTCGCTTATCCAAGCTTCTGCCGGCCCGTTTAGCTTGGATAAGTGAGGCTCTACTGTATACATAAAGATATGTAAACTGTGATAAAGAATTAATTAATTATGGATTTACAATTAATTGGTTACAAAAGTATAACCTAGAATTATGCATTCATAACTGATTCATATTCATGATCCCTACATATTATATAGTCCAGGGAGTATGAAGAGAGAAGTCTCCCAATCCTAACTTACCAAGCAGCAGCTGTGAGTGGTAGGGGTATGTCTCCTGTTGATCAAATGAAATATACTTATGTTTCTGCTCTCGGCCCACATGAACTATCTCTGGCATGAAGCGAATTGCAACAGGAATCCTGCTTCTGATTGTCACACCTGCTATTGCTCATGGTAGGAGGGTTTAATTGTCAGGGAGCCGTGGTAGTGCAATGGATTAAATCCCTGTGCTGGCTAGACTGCTGACCTGAAAGTTGCTGGTTCGAATCCGTGAGATGGGATGACCTCCCATGTGTCAGCTATAGCTTGCGGGGACATGAGAGAAGCCTCCCAGCAGGATGAAAACACATCCGGGCATCCCCTAGGCAACGTCTCTGTAGACAGCCAATTCTCTCATACCAGAAGTGACTTGCCATATGTTCTCAAGTCAGTTCAGACATGATAAAAAAATTCCAATTGTCAGAGGTTCATAGAAGTTCCTGCCTAGAAAGTTAGTCAGGAGTTGGGAGTCTGGGGAATAAGACTGGGAGATGCTACCTAGCTTTGCTTTTAGCTATGCAACTAAGGTAGTACAAGAATTTCAGCAATTATTATTATTATTATTATTATTATTATTATTAATAATAATAATAATAATAATAATAATAATAATAATAATAATAATATCATGCCTTTGCCCCAGTTCAGCACGAAAGGTGGTTTACAAAGGTAAAACTTTATAATGAAACTATCAGTAGAGTTGGAGCCCCGGTGGCAAAGTGCATTAAAGCACTGAGCTGCAGACCAAAAGGTCCCAGGTTCAAGCCCCCGGAGCGGCGTGAGCGGCCGCTGTTAGCTCCAGCTCCTGCCAACCTAGCAGTTCAAAAACATGCCAATGTGAGTAGATCAATAGGTACCACTCCGGCGGGAAGGTAACGGCGCTCCATGCAGTCATGCCGGCCACATGACCTTGGAGACAACGCCGGCTCTTCGGCTTAGAAATGGAGATGAGCACCACACTCCAGAGTCAGACATGACTGGACTTAACGTCAGGGGAAACTTTTACCTTACTTATCAGTAGAGTTAAAAGCACTGCTGCTGCTCAGTCGCATAGTCATTTCCGGCTCTTCGTGACCTCATGGACCAGTCCACGCCAGAGCTCCCTGTCCGCTGTCACCACCCCCAGTTCCTTCAAGGTCAACCCAGTCACTTCAAGGATACCGTCCATCCATCTTGCCCTTGGTTGCCCCCTCTTCCTTTTTCCTTCCATTTTCCCCAGCATCGTGATCTTTTCTAAGCTTTCCTGTCTTCTCATGATGTGGTCAAAATACTTCAACTTTGCCAGGATTTTCCTCCAGCACCAAAGTTCAAAAGCGTCTATCTTCCTTCGTTCAGCCTTCCTTATGGCTGCCGTTCACTTTCCGGTCCCAATTCAAGGTGCAGACCATCATCTATAAAGCCCTAAACGGTTTGGGACCCACCTACCTTAGGGACCGTATCTCCTACCATAAACCTGCTCGTTCCCTTCGTTCATCCGGGGAGGCCTTCCTTTCGCCACTGCCTCTGTCCCAGGCCCGTCTTGTGGGAACGAGGGAGAGGGCTTTTTCTGCTGTGGCCCCCCGACTGTGGAATTCATTGCCCACTGAGATTAGGCAAGCCCCCACCTTGTTAGCCTTTAAGAAAGATCTAAAAACATGGCTTTTCCGATGTGCCTTTGGGGAGTAAATGTAATATATTGCTCTGGCCATTCCCCTTGGTTTTTATCCTTTAGACTGCTCCACCATTTTATTTCCCTGTTTCCCCCTATTCCTATGTCTCTCTCTCCCGAGTTTTTAATTAAGTGTTCATGTGGCCCGCCCTGTTTTTTACTGTTTTCTCTGATTTGTGCTGTAATGTATATGATTATTTTTGCACTGTTATATTGTGTTATGATATGTTGTTTTATTTTGTTATATTGTATGGTGTCTGGGCATGGCCCCATGTAAGCCGCCCCGAGTCCCCGTTGGGGAGATGGTGGCGGGGTATAAATAAAGTTTTATTATTATTATTATTATTATTATGGTCCAGCTCTCGCATCCATAGGTTACTATGGGGAATACCATTGCTTTCACTATGCAGACCTTCGTTGCCAGTGTGATGTCTCTACTCTTCACTATTTTATCAAGATTGGCCATTGCTCTCCTCCCAAGAAGTAAACGTCTTCTGATTTCCTGGCTGTAGTCTGCATCTGCAGTGATCTTCGCACCTAGAAATATAAAATCTGTCACTGCCTCTACGTTTTCTCCTTCTATTTGCCAGTTATCAATAGGTGTAATTGCCATGATCTTGGTTTTCTTGATGTTTAACTGCAACCCAGCTTTTGCGTTTTCTTCTTTCACCTTGGTGATAAGGCTCCTCAGCTCCTCCTCACTTTCAGCCATCAGAGTGGTATCATCTGCATACCTAAGGTTGTTGATGTTTCTTCCAGCAATTTTAACTCTGGCCTTGGATTCGTCAAGCCCCGCACGTCACATTATGTGTTCTGCATACAAGTTGAATAGGTAGGGTGAAAGTATACAGCCCTGCCGTACTCCTTTCCCAATCTTGAACCAATGTGTTGTTCCGTGGTCTGTTCTTACTGTGGCTACTTGGTCTTTATACAGATTTCTCAGGAGACAGACAAGGTGAATTGGTATCCTCATACCACCAAGAACATGCCATAGTTTATTATGATCCACACAGTCAAAGACTTTAGAATAGTCAATAAAGAAGAAGTAGATGCACAACCATATAAAAATAACCATAAATTAAAAGCACAACCGTATAAAAATAATAAATAATCAATACATCACATTCTGAAAGGCTCTTTCTCCCTGAGCAATCACTCCCCAAAGAGCTACTGAAACAAAAAAGGTCTTAACTTGTCCATGAAAGATCAGCAGTTTCAGAGCATGCTCATTAACCATATTGTTCAATCTTAAGCATACATACCTGGACATTGATCAGTACATTTAATGCTGTTCACAGGAATAGTACAATCTGCCACTCTTACTTTCTATTGTGTTTAATTTTCTATTCAAAATGTTCTCATGTATTTATTTTTCCTAAACCTTTCCTTTTGCTTTCTTTAAGTCTTCAAAAACAAGTTGAAACGAGATGTCCTTCCCACATAGAATAGGTATGATTGAATAGGTACAATTATTCCTAGCATGCAGGGGATCAATATTGCACCTTTTTTCCATATTGGTGCAAAAGATAAGCCACTCAGACAAAAAATGTTTGTCATATTAATTTAGAGCTAACTTGGCAGAACACGAAGCAGTTCAAACCCAGACTTTTAACAGTTAAATACACAAAGCTGTGGGCCCAGATGGATGGATCTCTCAGTTTTCCCACATTGACTACATTTGTATAAGAAAATCTCAATTTTTTTCTGTCCCAGATATGAAGTTTCACATTTTGAAATTTTGCCAAACTCTTATCAAACGACAGTAACATTAAAATTCTTACCCATCCCTAGTTTCTTATAACTGCGGCCTAAGGGGTTAGGTATATTATTCTATTTAGATCCTTTTGAAAAGAATAGCAGATGGTTTAGTAAACTGGAAAACCTATACAGACATCTTTAGGATCAGCAGAAGAAATGTATCAAATTTTATGCTTTTGCTGTGCTATTTATACTAAAAACCTGCGTACATATTGTAGCATCAAAACTATGTTTTATGTTGTTCTCATAACTTGCTGGTCTTTGTAACTGGTGAAAAGGCAAGTTACATTCATTTCCCACACAACTTTTCTGTTCATGGCTCAAAATAAAATCAAAGTAAAGAACCAGAGCTATCATATTATTGCTGAGAGACATGGGCACTCAGTACAACTATCCATTCCTTAGGAGCATTTTTGGGCTGCTTATCTCAAAGGTTTTCTTCAACATGAGCTCTGGTTTGAAGAGATGCTTTATCCCAAACTTGTTCTGAATAAAGGGTCAAATTTATCCCAAAAGTTGAACTTTGGTGAAGAAAAATCATCAGAGATAGATTTTCAAGAGTTTGGAAAGAGCTGGAGAATGCAGGGAGAACACAAAAGATGCACAAAGATATAACCGAATGTGTTTTGCTATGCGGAAGTTATCTTTTTCAACAGCTACATTATAAAATTCTACCGAAGTTGGAAAACCACTTTTCTTGAAGTATATTCAAATAAGTTCTGCTTTCTTAAAAATAAAAATAAAAATGCCCAGTTTCAAACTTTTGCATTAAAATATGAACGTGACCTGAATTGAACTGATTATGAAGTACTATTTATGAATAGCTTTTGGGAACAGCTGAAGGCTGCCTGTTAGAGCTGTAGTTGTCTAATGCCTGACAGTAGTTACTCCAGTTTCTAAACCAGGAGCAGGCAGATGGTAGATTTGCATCTACAGGAAGATTTCTTGAAAAGATAACAATAATAACAACATTCAAATGTAAACTAACAAATGAAAGATAAAAGCAGGCTTAAAATATAATACATTACAAATCTATTTAAAAATAAATAATACCCAAAAACCTGACATGCCTTCCATCAATACCAACCCAGATTGAGTGCAAAAAGCTGTCTTATTTAAAAGTTCTTGGTTTTTTCTCTCACGGCAATTCCAATCCGGGGAGAGTGGGTGAGCTCCCTCTGTCAGCTCCAACACCCTATGCGGGGACATGAGGGAAGCCTCCCACAAGGATGGCAAAACATCAAACATCCGAGCGTCTCTGGGCAAGATCCTTGCAGACAGCCAATTCTCTCACACTAGAAGTTTCTCAAGTTGCTCCTGACATGAAAAAAAACTTGATGACCCTCAGATTGAGAGAGAGAAAGAGAGAGAGAGTGGGAGGGGAAGAGAGACTTCTTTAAGTGAGGTCCTGAGTTTGGGAAGTGGCCACGAAGGTAGCCTTCTTTCATAGCATCACTAGGCATGCATCTAGTAGTGGCAGAACAAAACGATGGGCCCAACTTGGGGAGTTGGACACTTAAGCAGTTTCTTTAAGATAAATACATTTTTTCAGATAGTCTGGTCCCAAGTTGCATTTGGTTACATTTCAGCAAAAGTTTCTGGCTTTTATATCTTTAACAAAAGCAACAGTGTAAACACTTTCTACTCTTTCATGTTGTCATTACACATGGTTCTGTGCATAACTGGATCAAGAAGAGGATCTCCCCTAAGTATCTCAAATGCCTGTATGGGAGAATACAACCTGGACCAAGTCATATAGGACATCTAAGAAGCTATTCTAACAGTTGAGTTATGTGTTTCTTGCAAACAGCTCTGATGAACTTTGTGACCGAAGACTTTTAGACTAGCTGAAGTTTCCCAACAGCCTTTAAAAGCAATCTCAGGAAGGCCTGTTAACAATACAGTCGGACCTCCACATTTGTGTTTTAACTTTTGTGGATTTGATTAATATATTCTCTCTAGGGACCTCTTCACATGGGGCTTTTTTCACCCCATTCTTCCATATGTTGACAGAGACAAGGCACCTTGTTCCATCCCCACCATATGGAGGGGGAAGGAGGGAAGGTGCGCGGGGCACCATGAACAGCCCCATGTGCCTTCCCTTTCACCAGTGAATGCCGGCAAAATGGCATGGCCCCAGGGGCCATGTGAAGAGGTCCCAAGAATCTCTAGGGACCTGCCTCACTAGCCAAGAATTCCAGATTCACCTTGAATGGAAGACTGACTGTGATGCAAAGCGGAAGGGAGTCCTGATACAATCTGGAAGAAGGGAGGGAGGAGTTGGAGCTAAACAAACACAGGAAAGCTACCAGCAGTTACCCACAGTGACCAACAGCCACACAATGCCCCAAAACGTAGTTAAAGCTAAACCGCGTTGTAAAGAAGAAGTCACAGCTGCCACATCCGGTCCGCGTCGTCAGGGAGAGTCACAGGCATCGAGTTCCAGTCCAAATCGTCAGGGAGAAGTCAGCATCACCGAATTCCAGTCCAAGGTAAACACAAAGAACACAGGACAATCCAGCACAAACCCACACAATGCCAGCCCCCGTTGCCACTTAAAAACCCGGGTTAACACTTGCGTTCCAAAACAGTCTTCCAAACATGTCTTCTGAAACAGAAATCCCGAAAAGCACCCAACAAAACACCTTGCCGATTGCAAAGTTGCATTAGCAACAAACTTAACTACAAGTCCTCCTCTGAACTTGAGCCAGCCAACGCCCCATCCACAGCTGATTGCTGCAAATCTTCATCAGAGCTGGAGTCGCCCAACGCCCCACCTCCAGCTGCAGCCCTTCTACGATCTCTCCAGCCAGACCATCTTCTTTCCAAACCCATAACTCCCCAGGACCCATCTGTATCTTCCCTGTGCCATCCCTCAAATGTACCACTGCTTGTGGGTTCCTCAAGAATCTCCCGGATCTCCTGAACCTTAGTCCAATCCATCTCCTCACTCCCAGAGTCTGAAATCCCATCCTCCTGACTCCCAGCCCCACAATCCCCTTCAAAACCCTCAAAGGTATCATCATCAGTGGGTTCCATAAGTATTTCCCGGATTCTCTTCCTTTGTTGCTCCTCATCAGAGTCTTACTCATGAGTCGTCTTCCTGCCTCTTTTAATACAACTAGTAGTATCTCACACACACCCAGCCCTCTTTGGGATAAAATGTTTCTATAGATGTGCCCCTAGTGACCTACTACAGATGGGACACTAAGCATATACAATATGCCAAGTCTACATTTCAATTAATATGTTCAAATGTTACATTGTTGTTCAATGTGGAGAGAAATATTACATATTCCTAAATGATTCTGCATTCATCTGATATGACTGGCACAGCAAGACATTTTGTTAGAACTGATCCGAGGAGCTATATCCAAATGTATATATTTCTGCTGTTTATGGGTCACAACTAACTTTATAGTCATGCATAAACTGTACTTCTGTGTGTCGTAAGAGGTATTCCCTGCCTCATAATAAAAATATTATAGAACATTGTATTTCCATATAGTAATGGCACTCTTATTTTACTAGTAGGAAAGGTATTGTACTAATTTAATTGACAGTCATAAAAGTCTCACAAGCAAGATCAATATTTTATTTTCTCAACAGGTTTTTGTCAATGAAGATTCAATTTTCCATGCATTGGATGTTTTTTGTGTGTGCTGAAATTGTAATCAGGACTACAGCAATGCTCTGTGGTGTGACTTTCCACATCTAAAGATATTATTCTGAGCATATCAACACAGGAATTTATTTTCTGTCTCTTCACATCAATTATACAGACTTGCTTTCACTTTGATACCCGGAGCTGGGTCTAACATTAGGCAGAATAAGGCCTCAAATGGTAAGCTTGGAGCTGCAAGTTGTCGAAAAACCAGTTATTCCTTTTTGTAATGGGACAGAACTTTGTACACCACACAACCAGTACTGTGTCCACTAAATTAACCCATTAAAGTGTAAGCTAATCCAAGGTAGGTTATAGGACCATACTACCTTTCTCTTAAAAAGCTTCACTTATTGTCTGTTTATTTCCAGGCATAATTGGCAGTGCTAGTGATGACCTATAAATCCCTGTATGGCCCAGGTCCAAGTGAGCTGGTAGATTGTATTTCTTTATGAACCATCTCAGACTCTGTGATCATCTGGAGAGGACCACCACCAACACAAGCACATCTGGGGCGGATGCAAGAGAGGATCTTCTTGGTGATTGCACCCAGATGCTAGAATTTTACAAAAATATTCAACAAAGCAAGACGTGATTTTAAACATGAAAACCACATCTATCTATTTATCAAATGATCTCTCAGTTGATATATCGATCTCCCAACATTTAGTCCTATTAAACATTTACCAAAATTCTTACTGTTTTTGAAACTTGGAATTCTTCTAGGCTATTTGCATGAATGTGGGTGTATAGAACATGCAGAAAATGGATTTGAAAATAAATTAGCACCAACTTCCATTTATACCAACATTGACTGCCTGCAAAATATTAATGTACAGAGGTTGGATAAAACAGGATCCAAAAGAGCCAGGACAACCTTTTCAAAACGCATTTTCCCATCAGGTCTAGTTGCAGCTGTTGGATGCACTACAATGTACATCTGATATGGAAAAGCAAATCAACTCTTTTAGATATTGAAAGAAAATTTGCCTGAAGGCATGTTTTTTCTTCTTCTCTTAAATTCTGCCATAGAGAGCAACCTAATAAAGCACTATTGAAAAAAATTATTTTCTTGATTGCAGGAATCTGCACTCACTCTAGCAGGTGTCTGAATTGCAGTAAATCTTTTATAGATCATTCCCTGCTGCTGAATCAAGTCCTTTGAATGGAAGTTATGATACTTAAACTCATAAGACACTTTGAAAAATCCAGGTTATATACCAGGGGTCCCCAAACTACGGCCCGGGGGCCACATGAGGCCCCTGGAAGGCATCTCTCCGGCCCCCACGGCAGTGGCTTCCTCCTCCTCCCCCGAGGAAGGTGCATGCCGCTGCGCTGTCCTTTCCCTGCACAAACCTTTGCAGCCCTTTCTGACCTCTCCCTGCAAAAGGGTTTGCAGGCATTCCTGGCGCCTCCCTCTCCCTGCACAAGGCTTTCCCGCCTCCTTCCTTGCCCTGTGCCTGGCTGGGGTTGGAGTTGGAGTTTTGCCTGTGTTTACAAAGGTATTTTAATTATTATTTAATTTGTGGTACACAAAGGCAGAAGAGGGCTGGACTAAATGACCCAAGGGGTCTTTTCCAATCCTTGATATTATTTTTATTGTTATTATTACTAACATTGAGACTGGGTGGCCATCTGCCAGGGGTGCTTTGCTTGTGCTTTTAGTGGACAAAAGCAGAAGGGGGTTGGACTACATGGCCCAACCCTCTTTATTATTTTCATGATGATGATGATTATAATAATAATAATAATAATAATTATTATTATTATTATTATTATTATTATTATTATTATTAACATTGAGGCTGTATTTGTTCCTGTTTGGTTTTTTTAACTTCAAAATAAGATGTGTGCCGTGTGCATAGGAATTTGTTCACAGTTTTTTTAAAATATATATATATATATAGTCCGGCCCTCCAATGGTCTGAGGGACTGTGAACTGGCCCCCTGTTTAAAAAGTTTGGGGACTCCTGTTATATACCGTAAGACCCCTTTGAAAGTTCAATTTGTTCTCTAGAGTGCCTCATTCTGTTTAGGGGCTCACCCACCCCCAAATCATCACACACCTAGACACTCTGGGTATAGCTACTGAGGGGGAGAAAATGAGGACACTGCCCTTTTATTTATTTTGCATCAAAAGCATTGCATACATTAATATAAAACTGATGAAAATAGGAGGAACACAAACGGCTAAATATCATTTGACCAAAATCAGGCAACAGTGATTGTATTGTCTGTAGCCTCAAGCACTTCTTCCTCTGTACATGAGGCAGGACACTGTGGACAAACATACAGATGCAGAGTTGTCTGCTCTGCTCCACAGTCACACAAGGTGGAGGATTCTTTTAGGCAGTGCCATTTTGCAGGTTGTCTTTTGATCTGCCCACTCTGCTTCTGAATCTGTTCCAGGTTGTCCATTCTTGGTTTGCCCCTGGAGGCAGACTCTCGTGGGGGGCCATCCAACTGGGATTTCCTGGCTTAGCTGACCAGAGAACGTCCTCGCTGTTGCTGGGGGAATGTCAAGAGGAGTGGTGGTCCTCATGAAGCTTTTCCTTGATTTGAATCTACTGGGAGGAGGCTGATAGCCATGCAGTGGATGGCTTTCACAGTGTTCAATCTTATTTTTCTCACAGTTAGCAGCAACTTCCCATCACACATCGGGGGAGGTGCAATACCAGCTAGCTTGTAGAGTTTATCAACAGGTGTAGGTTTGAGACATCCTGTGATTATTCTGCATGTTTCATTCAATGCTATGTTCACCTGCTTCACATGGACAGACTTGTGTCAAACAGGGCAGGCATAGTCAGCAGTTGTGTAAGACAAAGTCAGGGTTGATGTTCTTATTAATTTTGGGTCTGTACTCCATGCCTTTCATGTTCTTTGACTCATGTTTGGGAGCTGCGTTTGGTGGTCCCTATGTATCCACCCAAACATCCAATTCACCATGGAAAAAGAAAAGGAAGGAAAACTGCCATTTCTAGATGTTCTGGTCATCCGCAAACCCAATCAACAATTGGGCCACACAGTTTACAGAAAACCTACACACAGATAGATACCTTCATAAAAACTCCAACCATCACCCAAATAAATAAAGAAGCACAATCAAAGCCCTGACAGACCGTGCACAAAGAATATGCGAACTTCACCTCCTCCAAGGTGAACTAAACCATCTAAACTTGGCTCTACAGGCCAATGGATACTCCACCATGGACATCAGAAGAGCTGCAAGGCCAAAAACAAACCACGAGAGTAAAGACAATGATCCACCCAGAGGAAAAGTGTTCTTACCATACACCAAGGGAATCACTGACCACATAGGCAAACTGATGAAGAAGCACAACCTACAAACTATCTACAGACCCACAAAGAAAATCCAACAAATGCTACGGTCAGCGAAGGATAAGAGGTATCCTCTCTCCTCTGCAGGAGTCTATCGTATACCATGCAGCTGTGGATAAGTCTACATAGGGACCACCAAACGCAGCACCCAAACACGAGTCAAAGAACATGAAAGGCACTGCAGACTAATTCAACCAGAGAAATCAGCCATAGCAGAGTACTTGATGAACCAACCTGGACACAGTATATTATTTGAGAACACAGAAATGCTCGACCACTCCAACAAGTATCATGTCAGACTACACAGAGAAGCCATTGAAATTCACAAGCATGTGGACAACTTCAACAGAAAGTAGGAAACAATGAAAATGAACAAAATCTGGCTACCAGTATTTAAAAACTTAGAAATCAGAACAGTAAATAAGAAGCAACACTCTGAAAACAGAGGAGTTCCAGACATGAATCAACCAGGGGTAGCTAAGGACTCTGAACAAAGGATGCCCCCAGGCAGGAAGAAGCCAGGAGATGAAGCTATTCAATGCTAATTAAGATGATTAACTACAACATTCACACTGGCCTCCAACTGACAAGAGTTCTTCTCTCACCCTGGACTTTCCACAGATATATATAAACCTTCCTTGCTTAGTTTCTCCATACCTCACAACCTCTGAGGATGCCTGCCATAGATGTGGGTGAAACGTCAGGAGAGAATACTTCCGGAACATGGCCATACAGCCCGGAAAACATACAACAACCCTACATTGGTTTTGTTTGCTACACATTTGTTGATTGACTATATGGTTAAATTGAATGTTTGGGAGTAGGTATTGATGTAGGTAAGATGTAAATCACCTTAAATCAGAGGTGCAAAAATGTGTTTATTCAGATGTTATTGGACTGAAACTGACAACCTCATCTCAATGGCTGTACTGGGCTAGGCCTAACCATACATAGAGAGTCTCAGCTGAGCCACTCTGGTTTAAAAAAAACCCAGAAACTATTTTGGTACAAGAGAAGATTTGCAACGATCTCATCAATATTAGAATTTGTCTAGCCATATACATCAGGTAATCCACCAGTAATCGATGGTACTTGTTAAGCAGGAAATGGTTGTAGTTGTTGGCACTGCCACAGCCATTGTTTGTTTGCTTTCCCCTCTGCATGTGTGTGTGTGTTTCCACTCTGTTTGTACAGAGTTAAAAGGCCATACGGTAGCACTGTCTGCTTTGGTTACTCAAAGAACTTTCAAAACTGGGAGAGTAACTTTGTCAGCTGGGAGTTTTATTCATAGTTTGCTAGAAGCCACATTAAATAGCAACATCAGTCCGCATTTCAGCTCCACAGCAGTGCTCTTATTTCGAAGCCTGTGCAGATGGGTGATTCCCTCTGTGCTCGCTTTAATGGCCATGCTTCCAAAGACACTAATATTGTAAGACATCTCTCTCCAGAGTGTTGTTGATGCTGTAGTAAAAATGAAATTTATGTGCTATTCCCCCCTCCCTCTGGCCCATTCAGGTACCCTGACAATGGGTGCTCTGTTAGGAAGGCCACTTTCTGAAGCCAACACACAAAGACCCCACCCGAGAGAATCAGAGTTGTTCGGCTTGTGGAGCCAAATACATAAACAACAACAGCCCAAAACACTTAGAAATATTGATACCTCACTTATTGTCTTTACATTTGGGGCTCTCTTCTCAGTGGAGCTTGAGAGGCTATTGTGAAAAAATCCTCGTTGCTCATTTATACAGAAGGGACTCTGCCACACACATATCCCAGAATTTCCCCTTTTTTCTTTTTTCTTTTCACTTCCAGGACATCTTCAGACTCTCTTTAAAATATAAAATAAACTTCGCTTGTGATGCTTTAAAGGAATGTTGGTGGACAATGCAAGAGACGTAAATATGGGATAATCTTTAAAAATGTGGCATAAATACCAAGCCCTGGTACTCAAGTATTGTAACTAAAGGTTAACTGACAAATTTGTGAACATCCTGCGGCTCCTCCATGATGACAGGATGGCAACAGTCTTGGACAGCAACGGTTCCCAAAGTGACCCATTTAAGGTGGAAACCGGTGTCAAGAAGGGATGTGTCATTGCCCCTACCTTATTTTCCATCTTCACCGCTATGATACTTCATCTTGTTGATGGGAAGCTTCCCACCGGAGTGGAAATCATCTATCGGACAGATGGCAAGCTATTTAACCTCAGCAGACTGAAAGCCAAAACCAAGGTCACCACAACATCTATTATAGAACTCCAATATGCCGATGACAACGTAGTGTGTGCGTATTCAGAAGAAGACCTACAAGTTGTTTTAAAATAGAATTGTCGGTCTTCTTTAAGGTTGTGGCGTGATGCACCCCGCATCGCCCGCGTTCCCCCTCACCCCATCCCATGGGGGAAGTGTCCACCTATGCAATAAGGAAAGCCTCCCATGTTGCCTTGGTGGTGGCTTAGCATACTTCCACTTCACTTATGGCACTGAGTCCATCTGCAAGTAGATCGATGTAGTGAAATGGGAGCTAGTGGACTCTGTGCCTCAAGGAAATTTGGAAGTGTCCTACGATGAGAAATTTTGTCCATCTGATGAAATTGCAAGACTCTACCTCTGGACAACAATCATACTCAGCCACAAGTGATCACCTACCGTGATAAAGGTGAACATAATCTTTTAGATACTGGTTCATTGGACCTTTCAGAAAGCTCCAGCTATGGTAAACAGCTATGACTATTTAAGACAGATCTATGCATGGAAACTGTTCAACATTCTTGTCCACGATTGTGGCACTATTACCACAATTGCAAATGTCCCCCATGCCATTAGCCAAACCAATGCAATATCTTGATCAGTATTAGGTAAGTTAAAGGTTTCCCCTGACGTTAAGTCCAGTCGTGACCGACTCTGGGAGTTGGTGCTCATCTCCATTTCTAAGCCAAAGAGCCAGCGTTGCCCATGGACCTCTCCAAGGTCATGTGGCCAGCATGATTGCATGGAGTGCCGTTACCTTCCCGCCAGAGCGGTACCTATTGATCTACTCACATTGGCATGTTTTCGAACTGCTAGGTTGGCAGGAGCTGGGGCTAACAGCAGGCGCTCACTCCGCTCCAAGGATTTGAACCTGGGACCTTTTGGTCCGCAAGTTCAGCAGCTCAGCACTTTAACACACTGTGCCACCAGGGGCCCCTGTGATCAGTATTATCAAACATATAAAATTTTTGTATATGTACAGCAGTCTGATAAGACATACCACATCTGTATGAGATGATTTCGGTATTATATTATTACAGTGGGCCCTAAGTATCCACTGAGATTTGGTTTAGGACCCTGCATGGATAATAAAATACATGGATGCTCAAGTACTATTATATGCAATGGCATAGTAAAATGGTTTCTCATATAAAATGGCAAAATTAAGTTTTGCATTTTGGATCTTTTAAAAAATATTCAAGCCTTGCATCTTCAATCAGTGGATACAGAATCTATGGATATGGCGAATTGACTCTATATTGTGTGTTACCACTATTTGGGGGGAAAACAGGATAGTTGTAGTTCTGTATCCCCCCACATATTCATACTAAAATATAAGCCAGTACATTTTATTCTGAGAGTACATATGCACCGCTTCATGTTACAGAATCCTGTGATCAACAATTTGTTGTTGTATTTAGAATTTTTTGCTAGAGTTATAACCATATACTAAACCATATACACAGAAGGCTAAAGGCTAAAAATCCCGCCAGACTACAAATTCCATGCCATAGAATGGGGCTATGGCAGTATTTATCTACATATATTCTGAATCAACTTTTAGGTGTCAGACAATACAAGGCTCTCTCATCTTTAGAGAATGTTGCCCCTTGCTGGGGGTCGGGGAGGGTCAGTCAGTGGCAATTGTGATATTCTTTTGTTTAATGCAAGAAATATTCAAATAAAAACCTACAAATATACCTAATACATAGAGCAAGAAGAAAGACTGGAACCTCCAGGTGATGTACATTTGCCCTCTAGCACAATTTCAATGTATAAGAAAGCTTTACACTCACCTTCTATGGGATCTCAATCAGAAATCTCCAAGGGCATGCATATACGAATCCAGGATTTTTTCCCCAGATGTTACACTAAATGTGCAGATGTCAGGTGTTGAGGACAGTGATTGAATAGGGAGGCCAACAGGCATTATCCTGTAATCCTCTCCATGGACTCTGTGTTCATACTAGGGATATTTGCTTGAGCATTCAT
This sequence comes from Anolis carolinensis, assembly GCF_035594765.1. Taxonomy (NCBI): domain Eukaryota; kingdom Metazoa; phylum Chordata; class Lepidosauria; order Squamata; family Anolidae; genus Anolis; species Anolis carolinensis. The sequence continues at coordinate 78,858,553 of NC_085846.1, forward strand.
ATGTATGTGCATGTCCTCTGTTTGCCTATCTAGTGAGAATAAACCCATTGTAGCAACTGTTTCGTGTTGAGTTAACACTTAGGTAAATTTCAGTATTCCCTCACTTATCGCTGGGGTTAGGTTCCAGGACAACCCGCAATAAGTGAAAATCCGCGAAGTAGAGATGCTATATTTATTTTAATATGTATACATTATTTTAGTAGTTATGCACTATTTTAAGTCTTTATCAACAAGTTGTGCATTGATAAATTGCCTCCTTCTCCTCCCGTTGCCACTTGGGCTCCTTTTCTCTCCCTTCAGCTTCTCCTTCCTCCCTTCCTTAGGCTCTAAATTGTAATTTTTTATGATTTATAATAGTCTTTTAGAGTTTATTGAAAAACCACGAAACAGCGAATCCGCGAAAAGTGAACCGCCAAGTAGTGAGGGAACACTGTACATAAATTCAGTGATCTACTTTAGTTAAGATGATATACATACTCTTAAGGCATCACATCCTTTCTGATTTTAGAAATTATGCAGGGTCAGCCTTGGTTAGTAATTTGATGGGAGACCACCAATGGACACTAAGTGCTATAGGCTATATTTCAGAGGAAGGATCTGGCAAAAATACCTTGTCTAAGAGAACCCTATAAAATTCACGATTCAGGCAATAATGTGCTATAGTAATGGACAGGGGTGAGTGAGCAATTTCTTTTGATAACAACATTCCAAAATCCATACATGTCTTCAAATTAGGGATACAAAGAACCTGAGTTTGTTTCAAGTCTAAAATAAACTGAATTTCACAGATTCTACTGTCTGGGCCCAGAACAGTGAATGCTCAATTCTAGATTTGAAAGCCAGTGTTTATTTGCCTACTTTAGTGCTGGCTGTAGATTACTACCTTTCTTTCCCAAAGAAACACCTCATCTTTACATGTATTGGGCTGACAGGTACAATATGGTCCTCTACAGGCTGGGAATAGATGTTCCAATTGATTGGCAAGTGCAAAAGTGAGGGAAAATTGTTTCCGTCTGTTTTGAAGAATTTACCAAAAATTCTTGACTTTCTTCATATTTGTAAAGGAAAGAACTTGCATATGAGCAAGAGGAGGGAAAACTGGCAGTTTTCCCTGTCCATGGCAATAAATTCTACTGAAATGAAAGTTTATTTTATTATTTACTAGCTTGGGTACCCGACAATGCCTGGGTTATTTGAAAAAGTAATTTTTTATTTTACAAAATGCATAAGGTTGTGAGAAAACTACAACACACATTATGCCAGGTTAACCCCTCCAAACTCCATCAGTACTTAAAGTTGGTTATGTTGGACATGTGTGGCAAGTTTGCTCTAGATGCATCATCAGTTGGGGTTCAGCGTGCTCTCTGGCTGCAGGATGAACTACAACTCCCAGCATGATGGGTCAGTCCCCTCAAACTCCTCCAGTAGGTTCAGTTGGTCATGCGGGTTCTCTGTGCAAAGTTTGATCCAAATTCATCATTATTAGGGTCACAATTTCTCTGGTTGTAAGTGAACTACAACTCCCTAAAATAAAAGTCAGCCCCTCTCAAACCCCTCCAATATTTAAATTTTGGTGTATCAGGTATGCATGCCAAGTTTGGTCCCAATCCATTGTCATTTGGGTTCACAGTGCTCTCTGGAAGTAGGTAACTATTGCAACTCCCCCAAATCAAGGTGAATTCCCCCCAAAGTCCTCCAGTATTTTTTGTTAGTCATGGGGGTTCTCGTGAGCCAAGTAAAGTCCATTGTTGTTGGGGTTCAGAGTGCTCTTTGATTGCAGGCGAACTATAAATCAACTTCCAAATGTCACGGTCAGTCCCCCACTCCCAAACCTTTCCAATATTTTGTGTTGCTCATGGGGGTTCTGTGTGTCAAATTTGGTCCAGGTCCAATGTCGGTGGGGATCACAGTGCTCTGTTTTGATGCAGGGTGAAGTACAACTTCCATTATGTTGAGTCTGTTCCACAAACCACTCCAGTATGTTCAGTTGCTGATCAATTCCTCTCTGGTTGCTGTGCACCACAGAAAAGAGTAGGAAAGGATTATGGGAGAGGCAGTGGGTGAGATCATGCAAATTCTGCACGAATAAAGGTAAAGGTTTTGCCTGACGTTAAGTGTCTGACTCTGGGGGTTGGTGCTCATCTCCATTTCTAAGCCGAAGAGCCGGCGTTGTCCGTAGACACCTCCAAGGTCATGTGGCCGGCATGACTGCATGGAGCGCTGTTACCTTCCCGCTGGAGCACTACCTATTGATATACTCACATTTGCATGTTTTCGAACTGCTAGGTTGGCAGGAGCTGGGGCTAACAGCGGGCGCTCATTCCGCTCCCGGGATTTGAACCTGTGACCTTTCGGTCTGCAAGTTCAGCAGCTCAATGCTTTAACACACTTTGCCACCGGGGCTCCCGTCTGCACTAATAGAGAGAGTAGAAAACACTGAGACGTCTTAGTGGAGGAAACACAAAATATAAGACAAAACTGTCCCCATATGAAAACATTCACTTGGGTGGTGGGCTGTATTGTGTTTGTGGAGGACATTGGCAGGGGTTGGCGGCTCTTGTACATGATCACGGTGCTCGGTATAACCTGCAATGTTATTAGTGGTTCCTCAATGCTATGAGACATAGTTTTTTTGTGGAAGTTGGAGCAGAGGCGGCCCTAGGTAAATTCGCCTTGTAGGCGAACCTAGTGGCCGCGCCCCCCCCTGAAACTGCGCCCCCCCAAGGCCCCACAGATACCTTCGGCGGCATCAGCGGCGGCGGCGGCGGCGGGGACCATCGGCTCCCTCCTCGCGAGAAGAGCTAGGCCTCAGACTGAGCCCTAGCTCTTCTCGCGAGGAGGGAGCCGATGGTCCCCGCAGCCGCTGCCGTGGGGGCACCTTGATGGTACCCCGGAGACAATGTATTTATTATTTATTTATTTATTTACAGCATTTATATTCCACCCTTCTCACCCCGAAGGGGACTCAGGGCGGATCACATTACACATATAGGCAAACATTCAATGCATATTAACATAGAACAAAGACAAACAAACATAGGCTCTGAGCGGGCCTCGAACTCATGACCTCCTGGTCAGAGTGATTCATTGCAGTGATTCATTGCAGCTGCTCTCCAGCCTGCACCACAGCCCAAGCCCACAAGTGGCCGCTTACATTGGTCACTATGTTGGGCCGGCACTGAGTTGGAGCTTCTCTGTGGAAGTAGAAACCCCAGACACACACATACATACTTCCACTTTTATTATGTATATAGATTATGTATATATATTCCTTTTATTAAAACAGACCAACAAACATGCTGAGTATTGACAAAAAAATAAGCAATTTTAAAACAATGACAGGGATTCTGTTCAGAATTTGTAAGTCACACTTACAAATGTTGCCATTCACATTCATGATAGTGGTATTACTGTGAGCACAGCAGATTCTGCCTCACCCCCAACCCGTCTTAGAGGCCAGACAGATGCACCAACTGAAAGAGTTCTGTGGCCATGGAGAGCAAGGCACTGAATTATTATGCCTCTAGTCTATTTCTGCCAGTGAAACATTTATGAAAAGTGGTAACTGGGATCCCTGCTGTTGCTTGCTACACTATGCCTTATTGGTGGGTGGTGATGGGTGCATTCTCCAATGCCTCAGAAACTGGAAGTGACTTTTGGTCATTTCAGAGTTCCATTTATGTCTAATTTCCAGCAAATTTGGAGGGCACCGTACTCTTTCAGAGGTGCTCAGGCAAATTGGCTCTGTCTTCACCAGAAATTTCTATGCATGTCATAAAAGAAACTCAGGTATCTCCAGAGGGTAGATGAGGAGAATCTGTACTTCTTAAGAATGCAGTTGTGTTACAGTTTTGACCAGCAAGGATACTAATGTTTAAAAGAAATGAAAAGGTCCATAATTTTGCACTGGCTCATCCCTTTACATGGATTTTTAATAACCTTGGAATTTAGGTTGATCTGTTCTTATGTGGAACATAAAGGCCCTTTCTGTTAGGGCTGAGCAACAGGCCCCATCCCAGCATGTCACTTAAACATATGGTTAGCTTTATGGAAGCAAATAATCTATTGAACTCAATATGGGGCTACTTATGTGTTTAAATTCAGGATTAAATGTCTGCAGAATCAACATCACCATAAGGGGTAAATGAGGTAAAATGTTGCCAGTACATTTTGTTGTTAAAGCTATAAAGGAAAAAAAAAACAACCTCAACAACAAAGAGCCTTTAGAATTATTGTTTTTTCCTACATTCCACTGATCTGATTTCTACAGGGAAAGTTATGTTCTGCAGTAGAGACACAATCCATAGAGATTCCTCCTTTTGCATTTATAGATGTGTTGGTTGGCCTGAAATAGCTGCGTATTTCAGTCAAATCATGTGAACTCCATATAGAAGTCTAGATCAGAAATTAGAGCCATGTCTTCATAGGTCAAATAATATGGACTTGGCTCTCAGCTGCTATGCAAGGCTGGATTCACAGTAGAACCTGCCATGTGTTTTAAACTGTTTATACTTTGTTTCTGTTTGGGCTGTGCTCCCATGTTAGCCGCCCCGAGTCCCTTCGGGGAGATAGTGGTGGGATAGAAAAATAAATTATTATTATTATTATTATTATTATTATTATTATTATTATTCAGCCTTTAATGCAGCTCAAGGGGAAACAGGATATAGTCCCGAGATTCCAGGAACTTCCAGAGTGGTCCCATAGTTTTGGAGGTGTGGACAGCTAGATTGGGCTGGATCTGGCCCAATCCACTGTCTACATGTCTAATAGACCAACCGCTGCATCACCAACTATAAGCAGCTCTCTAGCAGAGGTTTGTTTGGTGAGTTCACACCAAAACACCCAGGGATGTGATCAAGAAATCCGACTTTGCCAACAGGCCTCTGCCAGAAATCTGCTTGTGGCCAGAAATGCAATAGCAATTGTGGTGGTCCCAGTGCATTCTCATCTATGTCTCCTAATGCAAGATCTTGGCCAATGTCCACTACCACTGCTCTATAGAAAGCAAAATAGAAAATTCAGCGATATATTTACCTACTTTCATGAAACACAGTCCTTGCAGGAAAGAAGCAGGAAAACATACTCCTATGAATAATTCATGTCTTAACAATGCACACACAGACTGTGCTTCCGTTCGGAAAGGTGAAGTGCTGGATGTCCCACCTTTCAAAACAGATTCCATGTCTCCTTATTTTAAGATATGAACAAGCAGTCAGTTACATTTATTCAGTAGTCAGAAGCACCCATCTTTCCTGCCTCCCTATCTTTTTATGCAAATTTCAGTGATTTAGCTAAGAAATACAACATGGTATGCATAGCCAACATGACAAAAGCATGTGACATCTTCATGAGACAGTAAAGAATATGCACTTGGACTGGAAGAATAATCAAATGAGGCAAGAGGACCAGCCTTAACAGGATAGTTTCCCCATTTGGAATCTAATCAAGATGAGAATTGGTGCACAGCATATGCACAAGTTGAGAAAGTTACCAGTTGGCCACAGGGTAATAGAACATGTGAACACACAGGGGCTAACATCAGTGATATGTACCAATTTTAGCTCAGAACACTCATGGAGCTGGCTGGCTCCCATCAGACAACACCAATGTGGCTCCATGGGTGAAGGAGGGTAGAGCTTCCCATGTTGCC